>NW_015624564.1:1120477-1189254 GCF_001515625.1 Sinocyclocheilus rhinocerous | reverse complement strand
AACACACAGCGTCTCCAACATGGCGGCGGCGGCAACAGTGAGAATAAAAGTTACGCCTTCTTTCTTTGCGTGAACACTTGGGTGGCGTTATGCAAATCTTCCCACATCGTGATGTAGACATGTTGGGGCGTGTTAGAATGAGCCGTTTTAGCAGGGCATGGTTGACTCTTAACTTTTATAAAGAATATCTCTTTGGATTTGAGACTTTAGTCTTTGCAACTTTACAGATCTTCTTTATGCACCAAGAGCTTGTAACCCTCCAAAGAGAAAGGAAAAATTGAAATCGCATCATATGACCCCTTTAAGGATTTTACCTCAACCCATTCAGTCTATGCATTACACAAGTTCTCTCCATTTCTCTCTTTCACCTCAAATCTGCACTCATATCAAGTGTCATGTGTCTTTTAATGTCAGATGCGATTGCTCAGTGCCTCGATTCCTGCCATTGAGGAAGAGGGATTAAATGAATGAACATGAATAACAGCCATGGATTCTCGTTGTATCCACCCATTATCTTATTATTCAAGGGAGTGAGCCCTCACGTCCACATGCTTACAAACACCTACAAAAGAAAAGCCTCCACATCGCTAACAAACACGCACATGTATGAACACCTGTTTATACTCTCACACCCCATCCCCCAAAACACACATCATACACGCCACTGTTTCCATGGTGATTGCTTACACCCCGTGAAATGTGGTATTTTTCCATCGTCGCATATCTTCTCACTCAAGTTTTCACTTGTGCTTTTCTTTGTCTCTATCTAATTGCCTCTCTTATCCTTTATCTTTACTTTGGCTTGTTGCACTAATAAATATGTTTTAATCAACGGACAGGATGAGCTATCAAGTATTGCTAGAACAAATCAACCTCATATGCACATATATAATGTGTGTGTTTAAGACAAGTGTGCTTGTTCAGCAGGAGTGGATAGTGATAGATAACTCATCGATGGCTATTAATGGCCATTTTAAAACACACAATAGTCAGGAGAAGTCTGTACAAATACACACCCCTCCTGAAAGCATACACACACAGTCAAACCCTTTCCCTTATTAAAAACTATAATTCACTTTAGGACTTTTCAAGAATGTAATTAATTCTCAACAAATCCCAAGACTTGCTCAGCCTGAATGTGAAAAACTCAGAATTGTACCGGAAGTGGTGGATTTCACAAAGAAATGTGCAGGTCACATTCCAGAACCAATAATCAAAAGAAATACTGAAAAAAAGAAGTTATATTTTAGATCCCAAAAATTCTATACAACAGATACTTTACAATTTATTTTTTTTATATTATACTATATTAATTATATTATATTATATACTTATTTGGTGTGGAATATCAATTAGATGTTCTGATCATGACATATAACTGTAGTTCAGCTGACTTTGTCTTTTGCATGTGTGTGTGTGTGTGTGTTTATTAGCCATTCTCATCTCATTATTGGGTTCATAGTTCACACTGTCACAGATAAAAAATGTGACATCTTCCTCTCATCATGCTAACAGGCATAAACAATAGCCAAATGTGGTTAGGTCCCTCTTCTCCTCTTCTACTCTCCCATTAACAGTCTAAAGCTCAAGTCGTACAGCAAGATCAATGCTTATCAATACTCTCGCTAGCAAACCACTCAATTCAGAGCGTGCTGACACTCCACGCTGAGCATAATGACTGCAGCTAGTAGGCTGACAAAGGCCCTAATGAGACACACACACATACACATACACACACACAAACATATCAACACTTTATTGTGCCCATAGGAAAAAAGCACAAATGAGATCTCATTTGATTCTCCTAGAAGTCTCCTGCTGATTTTTCTCCTGAACAAAAGACTCCAAATGTTAAAAATATCAGCACACAGTCATTTTATACCTCTATACTTATGCTGTATGTCAACAGTTTTCTAATTTTATTCCTCCTAAGGACTTTTAGGAACAATACCAAAACCAAGTCACTTATATAAAGCGTATCTGAGAACTTTATCTCTCCTAAGCTATAAAAGAACAACCTCCGAGCACTTCTTCTGGGATCTGCACACACCATGACCTCCCGAATCTGTAATTATCAAATTCAGAAAAGGAGCAACACACAATCACGCAACACAAACTCACTTTACCAAAATATTTAAAGCACCAGCACCTAAAAAAAGCAAAGTTATTATGGGATTTAGGATATAATCAGCCATACACAGAGATCTCTCTTCATTCTTCCAGATGCGGGTGGCTGGCATCCAGATGTTGGATTTTGTAAATGACACTTTTGCCGTTTTCCATCATTAAGATGGGGCTCCTCCCACGACAACGCTCTGCAGACGGTGCAAACTGGGCTTAATGAGCCTAATGGGCTGGCTCATAAACCACAAACATGTGCATACCTTTTATCTCACACATATGGCAGCACTGGGAATTATTTTAACAATTAACCATCGGAGAGTCAGAAAGAGAGGGGGAGACAGATGGGCAGAAAGCATGTGCCCGTCTTTCTGCAGGCGTGGCTTTTGACATCAACCGAAATGAAAGAACAAGGAAGCCTTTCAGATATGTTGGAGATTCCTACAGTTGACATTCTCCAGAGATACGATACAAGCTTATCGGGATACGCTGCATGTTTTGGGGGCAGGTGTGATAGCAGCAGCTGTTCGTATGCCACCCAAAAACATGAATCAGGGAGTGTGAGCCACAAATTCAGTCCGTTTCAGCAGATGGATATTAACCAAATTGGTCTGGTGGGCTCCAACATCACAAGCTCTGGCTCTGGCTTATAAAATATATTTTATTATTTGTAATACATAAACATTATGACAGCATATCATATGATTAAACTATTAAAATGTATTCTGAAATGTTAATACTCCAGCTGTACCAGTATCCACATCTCTCTGGGACCAGCTTGAGCATGTGGGTGTGTGCAAACTGATGGCAAGAGCTTGAAAAACACCGGGCCCACCAAGATCACACAAACAGGATATCCTACATATGCACTCTCAAAAAAAGGACACAAAAAAAACAACAACAGTGAGCTCAGAACTGGCAGGCAAACACTTGCTCAACGGCAAACAGGAGAGTGTGATTTGAGCTTTGGTATGTCATTTGTTTTCACGTTGGCGTGACCTTTATCATTCATAAACATCAAATGCCAGTCCTCAACAGACTCGGAAGATGAAGAAGAAAGACTGCCATATACGTCAGGGAAAGTCAGTCACACAAATACAGAAAGACAGCCTTATCTAAGCTCTCAGGAAGAACTGGGATTCTTTGATCTGCTGGTCTGGGTCCTCGTCCTGGCCCTGAGCAACCAACCCTTAAGGAATGTTGAGCTCCCTGCAGACACTCCTTATCTCTTATCTCAATTCATTTTGGTTCCTTTCCACCCCATATTTCCTTCTATCTCTCCAGTCCTGCCCAGAGGAAAACTGTATCACTCTGAAGTTGCTCTTATCAACAGTTCTTCGTTATTCTTCATTTAAATAACTTTTCTCTTCTAAAATTCCTAATTATTAAAATAGCAAAATATTAAATATTGAGAATTAAAAATAGAGACAACTGAGCTATAAAAAGCAGATAGCATAGCTCAGATAACTTTAACATACAGAAATGTGATGAGAAATATTGAAATCTCTGGCTTTTGATTTTGTATATTGACATATCAGAGCACAGACCTCTTTTGAAAAATATCTGAGATATTAAACAAATATTCCAGGTTCAAATGTTGATTACCATAGGAAATACTTTCCCCTCAGTTACTTTAAAAGAGGTTACAGTCCAATTTTTGGAGGATTTAAAAGCAGAAATATGAAGCTGACTTATTCACAATTAAATCATGTTAGCATGCATGTTGTATGGTCTCATGACTGTGCTATTGAAATAGAAAATATTTAGTTGTTTACAAGTTGGAACCAATCACTGTAACCCAGATTCTTTCTCATTCTCGGAACACACTGAAGCATTATGTCAGCCCACCATTCAACTGCTCAGGTCCACTTGAGGTGCTTTCCAGTGTGAGTGTGTGTCTCGTGCTGTGCCAGTGTGTTCTCAGGGTATGTTTGTAGGCTAGCGTGCATAATCAGGTCACACACGGGGGGAGGAAAGGAGAAAAGAGCAAGGGCAGGTGGCCATAGACACACACACACACACACACACACACAAAAACGGAAGAGGAAACTGAAACACCTGTCAAGCCAATGTTGAGCATAAAGGAGACTGTTGTATTAGACATTGTTCATAAGCATGTGGGATGCACAGATGCGTTTAGAAATAGCTGCTCGTACGACTATGCAAAAAATGCCCGTACATCACAACAGACCATGGGATGCTATTGCATCCCAGCTATGCTTTGAAAAAAAGGAATAGACCACCCAAAAATTAAAATTTGCTCAAAATTGACACGAGTAGGTAAATGTACATGAGTTTGTTTCTTCATTGGAACAGATTTGGAGATTTGATTTAGCATTACATCACTTGCTCATCAATGGATCCTCTGCAGTGAATGGGTGCCGTCAGAATGAGAGTCCAAACAGCTGATAAAAACATCACAATAATCCACAAGTAATTCACACAAATCCAGTCCATCACTTAAAGTCTTGTGAAGAAAAAAGATGCGTGTTTGAAAGAAACAAATCCATCCTTGTTTTAACCTTAAACCGTTGTTTCTTGCCAAAATACCAGTCCATAATCCATATTAATGCTTCCTCTGGTGAAAATTCCCTGTTGTTGATGTTTTGGACTGTCTTCGCTGTCTTTGATCTGTACATATTTATCTCCTGATTCATATACACAACATTTTCACTGGAAAAAGCAATATAATGGATAGAAGACTCATATTTTAGCCAGAAGCAAAAATAAAAGATTTCTTAATGATGAAACTTGTGCCGACAGGCGTAATTATACATCCTACATCATCCATCAATACAATTTCCAGATGTGTTCTATGCACAACGTGTGTGGAGTTCCAGTATGTATGTATGTATGGATGTATGTATGTATGGATGGATGGATGGATAGAACTTTTAAATTGTTTAGATAGATAGATAGAACTTTTCAATTGTTCTTTGAAAAAGCCTAAATAAGTAGAATACAATTTCCAGATGTTTTCTATGCACAACGTATGTGGAGTTCCAGTGGGTTTAGACTAGATAGATTGACTGACTGATTGTCTCGTGAAGGAAATTGCTCAACCAGTAAAGCACAATCTACACAATACAAGAATATTGCGCTACATTCAGAGATATTTTCCTCGGTTATTGAATTATATATGTTCGTCCACTTTACTTAATATTCCATTTAACAACAATAAAAGTGACTGTTATGAACAGAAGCAGCAGGGTGAATGTATGTCAACTGTGTGTCAGTATTGATGTATGAATGTTTGTACAGCGTGTCAGCTCTTTGAATCAGTACAGTGACTCTACTGTATACCGGCCACCGGAGACAATGACCGTCCCTCCACAACAATAAACAACGGACCCGGGCTCTACCCATTGTGTTTCATATAAGTAAAAGTTTGGACTCTCATTCTGACGGCACCCATTCACTGCAGAAGATCCAATGGTGAGCATGTAATGTAACGCTGAATTTCTCCAAATCTGTTCCGATGAAGAAACAAACTCCTACAACTTGGATGGCCTGAGGGTGAGTACATTTTCATTTTTCGTTTGAACTATTCCTTTAAATCAATAAAACACAAGAAGCCATGTGTCATAATGTGCACTTCTGATCTTCTGTAAAACATCAAGTGCAGATCTGGAGACCACATCTGGATGAGTGTGCATGAACTCATCAGTTCCTCTGTCTTTGTTTCAGCATCCCCTTTGAGTGAGACGATGATGACATGGGCATTCCAGCGGACTGCTGATAACCTTCACATGCCGGTGATGCTGATGACTCACCGTTCCCAGAGACATTCCACCGTGCCGGTGGCCACAGCGGTTACTCTCCACTGAATGACCGTCCCTCCACAACAATAAACAACGGACCCGGGCTCTACCCATTGTGTTTCATATAAGTAAAAGATTAAAAATACATAAACAGGCTACAGACAGCTGGAGCTTTGATGCGAGTCAGTACATCATTCACTCGCTGCTGCTGATCGATATGCGCTCCTTCAGACAGCTCATTGATTATTAATGACATTCTTCCACACTAAATCACCATGTCACGGGCTACAAAAGAGCATCTTAAATCGATTAAAAGCCTTTATGATGAAACAGTGACGAAGTCCTACCTGGTTGGAACATACTTTGGAAATAGAAGATGACCAGAATAAAAGATCCTAAACAAGTGGCCAGCACCATCCGGCAGATCCTACTCATCCTCATGAGGTCCAGTAACATCTGTTTCATGGCTGGGCACGGAGAGACGGAGGGACGGAGGGAGGCTGCCGAGCCCCGTACAGCGGGTCTGTGTTTGATGCTGATGCTCTCGCTGCCGCCGCCTGCGTCCGTGTCTCAAAGATCTCAGCGCAGCTCCCTGGAGTGCACTACCTTCCTCCGCACACTAGACCACAGCGGCGAGCGAAACTCCGCCTCCTCTCGCCGCGCGGTGAATGAGCGCGCCCACACTGTAAAAATGCTTTCATCTATATCTTATAACAGCAACTATGTTTCCATTTGACTTGCCCCAATACTTTCTTCGCATGGCTATTCGCTTTTTACGAGTTTTCAAAGTCGCAATTATAATTCCTACATCTGCAATTGAATTCAAAGAGGTCAAAAAGTGCGTTTTAAGTTTCTTTAAAAAATAAATCCAGCATTGCAATCTGAATTTTTAGTTAGTGGTTTGACATTTTTACAGTGCATACCCCTTATATCCATGACCCAGCATCTCAAACCAACGTCTGCCACTGAATTTGATGGTTATTGCATGTGTGAAAATTTTTAAAATTTCCCATATAGTAACCACAGTTAATTATTGTAGCTATTGTTCTTATTGTAAATCTAATTTAAACAATATGGGAAGGTTTGTTTGTTTGTTTGTTTATTCATTTATTTATTTAATAAAATAGCATGTTAGCTGAAACATTATTATTATTATTATACATAGTTGCTGTTATAAGATATATATAGTTATATTATACATAGTTGCTGTTATAAGATATAGCTGAAACATTATTATTATTATTATTAATTTATACATTGTATAAACTACATGCATATATATACATATACATAAGCACTAATAATTAAGTTAATACATTGTATGTTATAGAAACAACATACACATATAAACAAAATATTAGCATTAATACTAATAACTTATATATTGTACTTTGCATATAATAGAAACTACATGCACATGTATACATAAATAAAAGAAGTATAATAAGAAAAGAAGTATCGATTTCAGTTATTTATTTATTTACTTTTTCATACATTTATTCATTTAATAAAATAGCATTTCAGCTGAAAGTATTATTATTATTATTATAACTTATAATAAATACAAAATATACATAAAATAAAAATTTTATAAAACTAGAAAAAAATAAACAGGAGATTTTTTTTTTTATCCTTAAATTAAACCTCATCAAGTCAAAAGGCATAGTAAATACATAAATAAATTTATAATTTATTATGTGTTATAAACCAAGTCATTTGGTTTCTCTTATAGATGATGAACTGCTGCTGTGCAGTAACCTACTGAAATCATTGTGCTCATTCATCATGTATTTACAAGAGCAAGTTCATCAGAGCATGGACTACTGGCCTAAAAATCCCAATCTACATTATGACTGTGGTCAGGTTGGTGGAAATTTTTTGAGTATGTGCTGGTAAATAATGCAGACGCTGGAAAGACCAGAAAAAACAACAACTTGACCATTAAATATATGCCACCAGGGGTTATTAATGTAATTTAAAATCAGTTTTATTCCAGACGAAAAGCCATAAATCAACACACTGTTTAGATAAATAAATTGGAAGCCTTTAAAAATAGAAAACGAACTGAGTTTCAACCTGCTATACACCAGTTTGCTTATCCAGCTTTAGGCAAACAGTGTTCAGCCGATGTCCCCCTGTGGTGAAGTGTGCATTTACAACACAAAGCCAATCACAATGGCAGAAATGACTTTTGAGACTTAAAGAAGGAACTAATCAATGGTAAAAACTGAAAGTCAAAAAGAATGTTAATTACATATTAACGAGATTATCACAGGCATAAATGTCTCTACATAATCTTCAAAGTTTCTTGGGTGAGTGCTGAAGAGTTTGTAGCAATTCAAAATTGAAAATTAAGTCTTAATTTATATGGATATAAACTGCCACAACATTTCCTCCTCAATAAGCAGTCGCTAATATAATTATGCATTCACGGTCCACAGCATTCAGTGCTGAGTGAAGCAGAAACGTTTAAAATTCATGAGTGATTTTGCATTGGACCTGCTGATTTGAGGCACTTTCTGAGGTGTCCATTCCCATGAGGAAGCACTCAGGGAATTAGGCCAGAATTACAAGGTCATGGTGTTGATGTCCTCTGAGTCCCTGTGAGCAGAAGAGAAGGGAGTTTTTACTGTACAGCGAGAAATTACAGCATAAAAAGTATGCTGGGAAACTCCTGGTAAATGCAGTTATTTGTGGTCAGCCTGTGACTGTAAGTGTAGCTTTGGTGCCAGTTTAGACTCAAAATATGCAGCCAGGATGGGGTGAAATGGTGTTATATTTTTATTTGACTGTAAGCAATTAGTTAAAGCCATTACTGTGCACTAATGGCTGTAAACTGCTACTCTTAGGAAAGATCTGGTAAAATACTCTTACAAGAATGTATCACAAGCAGTCAGAAGTTGGTAAAAATTAAAATTATATTATTTACTTTAACTTTAATTTGATAGGTCCGAACTACGCACATATATTGTGCTTCAAAAAACTTTCAAAAATGATTAAAGAGACAAAACCATTTCATCCAACCACATTCAAAGAGAAGCAGAGCATTTAGTTACTTTTTCACTTGCTTGACTGTGCAACATTGCCATCACTTTGAGCATATGGCACTTTTAAAGTAATGAAGCATCACCTATAGGTGCATTATTCACTCATGAAGAAAAAAAATATGAAGCAAATAATCCCGAAAAATGAAAGGTTTCATAGTTGGTGATGATAAACAGACTACATTTGAATTTGAAATCCACCTCATTCAGTTCTTTTGTCAAATTGAGCTCTAGCACCATTTATCTTTACCAGAGACATGAAAACAGGAAGGAAAGGGAAATTAGAGGGAAGTGTGTATAGGATTTCCACCTATTTCCATAAAATTAATTTATATGATAATTACCCACATAGTAATGAGTATGGGTCTAATCATGTCATCAAACCAAATGAAGGGAACATGATGAAAAAACAACGTTTTAATGATTAAGGTCAATAAAATCGATTTGCTAGATAAAAGGAACATAGATATGTCGATAAACGCAACCTCTTCTGTAGCTTTAATTCACAATCTCATTTCAAGCGCGCCCCCTGGTGACCGATATCCGCGCGTGCACAAGCGCGGGCACAAACGGTCTCGCGCAGTCCCGTTTCCGTCCAATCAAGTCGCAGCGCGAGCGCGAGTCAGGTTTGTATTTGTGGCTCCGGTCGAATGATCCGCTTCAGCGGTAATTCTCGTGTTTAACGGATAGAAAAGGCCGATACCGACAGGTTTTTACGGGTTTTACCAGGCCAAAGCAGCCGTTAAATGCAGGAAGTCTTAAAATAATGAATGTTTGAGGATGGGTAAGGGATAATTTGAGTGTAGAGATGGAGGCTACATGCAGGCGAGGCCCCGAAGCCTCATTTAACCACATTTAATCAACAACAAGTTTAATTAAAAAGAAGACGGTTAATTTCTGTTTAAAGTATCCAAATTGTTCATAAATAAGTTATTTTCTTATGTTAAATGCGTGTAATTTGTAAGCGTGAGCTGTTACGATGCTAACCTGCTAGCTGACTATAAAACAAAGGCTGCCAGGAATACATACAAATCATTATATGACCAATTAGTAACTCTATTAATAACATATCCAGAGCCACTACATATTTTTGCGTATTTATTTTATTATTTGAGTTATATTTTATAAATATATGTTTGACGAATTACTTTCTGTTCCTCTTTTGTAAGTGTACTTTTTGTTTCTCGATGGATAAAAGCGTCTGCTAAATGTGTAAATGTTTTATAAATATTATATATATATGGTTATTATTTAATATGGGTTTTCAGTATTATTTTTAATACTTTTTGGAGAGTTTTTTTTAGTTGTCTTGGATCATGTGTGTATATTTTTGCTCATTATAAAGCTGTAATTGGCATAAATATCTTAACCCTCATTGTTTATGTTTTCAGATGGAAGGAGACAGCAGCACCACAGATACCACTCAGTTAGGAATAACTGGAGAGTATATGACCGGAGGGACATATGTCTTACAGACCCAGGATGGTATGGACATGATGTCACCATAAATAATTAATCTTTGTTAGAGATAATGAAGAACATGATTATTATGAGGTAAGTTTGATTGTCCATTGTCATGTTTTTTCTCTTGTGCAGATGATGGGGATGAAAGTTTCAATGACCATGAGGATGGCAACGGCAGCAAAGACTATTTTCGAGAACAGGACATCTACCTTCCCATCGCAAATGTCGCCCGCATCATGAAGAATGCCATCCCACAGACTGGAAAGGTAATATCAGGGAATTTTGAAATTGTTTCCAGGTATGGTGACCTCGTAATTTTAAAAAAAACTGTTTTCAAAATATTTTATTAGCTAGAAATTGTTCTTTTTGAGTGCAGTCTATATAAAATCCTAATCTTATGTATAAGTAACCTTGATCGCTTCTGTCATCTCTCTTTTCAATCACAGATAGCAAAGGAGGCAAAAGAGTGTGTTCAGGAGTGTGTGAGCGAGTTCATCAGCTTCATCACATCTGAGGCCAGTGAGAGATGCCATCAAGAGAAGCGCAAGACCATAAACGGAGAGGACATCCTGTTTGCTATGTCCACTCTGGGTTTTGACATGTACGTGGAACCGCTTAAACTCTACCTGCAGAAGTTCAGAGAGGTATTGCTCACTCACTCACATGTGATATTCTGCATGTGTCATCATGAATATAATTTTTAGAGCACAAATTTTGGTTAGAAGTGAAGTAACATATTCATGTTTCCAAGGCAATGAAGGGTGAGAAAGGAATCACTCCGGTTGCAGTCAGCGAAGGCCTTGGAGAAGAGCTTACAGATGACAGTTTCAGTAAGTGCAAACTCTTTCATGCATAAAGCTTTTATATATATATTTTTTCACTTGTTTCATGCATGCCTATTTTCCTTCAGAGTTGACATAAGAGACTTATCTAAACTCTTTAGCAAGTGCCTTGTTCAGAAAATTTTATGCAGTTGAAACATGGCACTATTCTCTTGCTTATTTACAGCTATTAGTGTTTTAAAAGGTTTCCATAGTGAATTAATTTTGTGTTTTACTTTAACTCACAGCCGGTCAGTTGCCTGCAGGACTGATCACTGCAGACGGCCAGCAACAGAACGTGATGGTATACACCACTTCGTACCAGCAGGTTAGTATGTAAACCAACCCATGTTAACCTATGATTAAAAATGCTTGATGTTTGAATAAAAAAAATCTGACACTGAACCCTTTTCTGTAGTAAATTTTAGTTATGCTCAGTGTTTAAACAGTCTCTCTTTTTCTGCTCCTTTAGATCCCTGGTGTGCAACAGATACAATTCTCATGACTGAAGACCGGCGTGACTATATCTAGTAGCCTGTCCAGTGTCCGGACACTTATCTCTTGCCTTGCAAAGTTTTCAGGTCAGTGCTGGAAGACCAAGAGATGCCTGGTTACCAGAGAATGAACAAAAGTGCCTGTTGCCTGATTTGATCTAAAGTGATGTCATGTAATTCATTCAGTATTATATTTAGGCCAGTTTGTTTTGATTGGTCTGCTTGGTACAGGCCGCACCAAATTATGACTTTTTTGGGGGGTTTCTTGTATTTAATCATTTTTAAAGTTTGGGATGGGGCAGTGGGAAGACAGAAAGGCCATATTGACAATTTACATTCCCAGAATTAAGGGAATTCTCATTTGATATGACATTTGATTTTAATTAACCTATTGAACTGACATTATGCTGATTCTTTGAATAAAAAAGTGAACGGTCTTTGTTTGAATGTTGTTTAAAGTATGTCTTAAAAAAGAAACTGATAAAAATTAATTTGAACAAATGTATACCTTGCCATAACAGTGGTTTCCAACTGAATTTTATTGCAATACATTTGTTTAGTAAATTTTAGTCTACACAAGAAGACCATTATGGGAGTGAACGCCAGAAATGCTCTATATTTGACCAAAATGTTGTGGGGATAAATGTAAAAAAACAAAGTGGTCACAAAAAGAAATTCAAAGATTATTTTGTGATCAAGAAAGGGTTGTGGTGCATCACATCCCTGACGGATCAATGTTTTTAAGAGCTCTGTTTGAAATGGTACAATCTGTGTCATTAATACTCTGTAGTTCTCTAGGTTAGTGGCATGCTAATGGAACATAATACAGATATAATCTCTTATGTACAACTGTATAAGCAATTCTACAAAAGGGATATTAAAAATCCCCCAGTAGACGGATTATAGTAATTAATGTTAAAGTAGATGTATTATGTTTAATTAATGCACTGAATATTTAACCCAAATTGCAGAATTTCAGCTTTTATAGCACAATATAGAATTAATGTTTTTGTAATGGCAACAAAACTAAAAAAAGTTTCCAGTTAAAAGTCTGTTAAGAGTAAGAACTGGATGGCTTTTCGGAAGAAGAAAAAAACATCTCAATCAAATGATTAAAAAAAAACAAATGAAGGGAGCTCTGGAGGAGCTGTTTGTTCAAAGTACTGGCAATTATGCAGTTCCTAAAAATACAGGAGCCTATTTTAAGAAACGTACATGCAGTTTAAGATATGGGGAAGTAGCTCATTTTCCACTAAGGCATGAATGAATTTTGCTCACAAAAACCATAGTAGGGATTTGGAGATATAAAAAAAAAAAGTGTTGGCTGTGGCTATAACAGTCCATAATAAAAATAAATTTATGAACTCAATATAAAATGTGTTAAAGTAAAATGTACATTTTTACAGTGATAATGAACAATTTGACTGATACTGATAAACCTAAAGCTTACTGTATAAACCATTCCATGGCATTAAAAGGCAATCAAGATCTAGAAAAACACAGTGGACTGGGACAATCCTATACACAGAGGAGTTAAATTAAAATGGCAAAAGGCTTTGTGGAATAATAGAGAGAGTGAAATGCAGTCCTGAAGTATTAGAGCTTTGGCAGTCAGTGCAGCAGCTGGCCGACCATCAGGAGTGAGAGTTCATCTGCAGGTGGTGTCAGGCTCTGCTGCTGGAGGACTGGAGTCTGCCTGCGTCACTGACGATTTCAGCTTACTCGCATCTGTAGGACGACACGTTCAGATGTTAGGACTGGACTGTATGTTGCACTTGAGATTATATTGTAGTGTACACTACTGTTCAGACATTTGGGAAATTAAAGGAATTAACGAAACAAGTTATTTTATTTGGCATGAAATTGATCAAAAGTGATAGTAAAGACATTTATAATGTTACAAAAGATTTATATTTTTAAATATACTGTTCTTTTGAACTTTCTATTCATCAAATAAACCTGAAAAAAAAGTATCATGGATTCCACAAAAATATTAATCGGCACAACTGTTTTCAACATTGATGATAAGAACTTATTCTTGAGCAGCAAATCAGCATATTAGAATGATTTCTGAAGGATCATGTGACACTGAAGACTGGAGTAATGATGCTGAAAATTCAGCTTTGCCATCACAAGAATAAATTACATTTTCAAATATATTAAAACAGCTATTTAAAAGTATTATAATATTTCACAATATTGTTTTTACTGTATTTTTGGTCAAATACTTGGCCAGTAAACATCAACAGCATGAACAATGCCATAATAAAGGTAAGCTGGCTCTTAAATATTTCTTTAATCAATTGAAATTTTGATTGGTTTGTGTAGAGTTTAAATGCCATAATTGCTGTTTTTCTACACGCAACTCTTCTTAAAGACCCATGAAACTGAATTCACTTTGCATATATGTTTCATGGCTTTGACATAAAAACCAAAGGCTACTTGAATATGAGACCCTCCCCAACTTCCAGTTCAATAGGACATACATCAACACAAGGAAAAACGAGGATTTGATGAGGATACACTCATGAGTCAAAGCTTTAGAAGTTCTTGCACACCTTGCAGCCAGCGGATCTGAGTGGCCGGACCGTAGCCCTGCTCATTCTTAGCAGCGATTCGGAAGACGACGGCAGGCCGTGCCGAGCAGTCGATGTGTGCGTTGCTCAGCTGGCTTTCGCTCACTGTGCATGAGGTCTTGGTACCGCAGTAGATTCGGATGAAGGCCAGCTCGCCAGGTCGCTCCATGCTGTTCCCTCGACTTTTCCTCACTGCCAAGTACATGGAATACTCCGTGACCTTCCCGGACGGAGAGGTGGGAGGCTCCCAGGTGATATGCACTGAATCTTTATCCTGAAATCATGACATAGCATCTAAACGTGTTTGTTTGCAAAATGTTTGTCATCACTGAGAAAAATGATTGTACCTTGGTGATTTTTACAGCAGATGGGGCTCCAGGAAATCCAGGCTGGCAGGTTTTAAACTCGCTGATGGGACTGAAGTCACCCAGGCCACGGCTGTTCAGTCCGGCCACCCTGAATTTATATGTGACTCCTGAGGCCAACTCCTGCTTCTCACAATCCTTAAAATAATGAGGACCCGGCAACTTCCACTGTCGGACAGAAGCGGTGACGTAAAACACACTGAAACAACTGGAAACCGTTACAATTAGTTGTGGTAGTACCAAACCAGAACCGCAGACAAACCTCACTGTCAGATGAGTTTTGACAAGACAGGGTCGATGCCATGTCACCATCTTTAGAAGGCAGGAAGTAGTGTGTAACCTCACAATACAGTGTTTTAAACACACCTACATCAAACCACACAGAGTCCTTGGACTGTAAGGGCACAGGGCGTAAATGTGTTTTAGGCGCTTTATACTTGTATACGCTTTAGTACAGAAACACACTGTAACACCCTACCTTTTGGAATGGTATTGGAGAGATGTCCCGTTCTGTGAATGAGAACATAAACAGTAAGAGTGGAAAAACCACAGTAAAATCTTGCCAAAACAGGTCCATTGTCCACAGTAAGTGTGCTTATACCTTTCTGGCATGTACTATTCAGCTTACCAGCCTTATTCACATCTGATGGCATCGCGAAGGAAACACCTTCTTGATCTTTGATTATGCACATTAAAAATACATCTTCAGGTATAAGACTAACTGTATGAGACTAAAACATTGTCTAACATAGAAAGTTCAAAAGTGGGAATGCAAGAGTGGAAATAAACATGTATATTAAACTAGACATCAGAAGCAGTGTTTGCTTTTCTACCATTGTTACCTTTTGGTGGGACATCTGCCCTGTCCTCACCTGGTTCTTTTGGCCTCAAAATGCTTTCCTGAAACGAGAAAGGCCCTGTGAGATTAATAAAAAAATATATATAAATTCATTTATAAATTCCACTAAAATGCAGAAATCTGACCTGCAATGAAGATTTTCTCTCTCCTCTAACTTTGACATCTGCACTTGCCTGGATGTCTAGACAGAAAATTAATATAAATAAAATAACATTTATTTAAATTATAAATAACATACACAGGGTTCTTACTCCTTTTCCCAGATTAAATTCAAGCACTATATATATATATATAAATTTAAAAAATTTAGTTTTCAACAGCATATTTTTTAAGTGTAAAATGTTTATATATGTTTATATTATAGTTCTTGCAATTTCCACCACACCTCATTTATTGTATATCAACCTTACCAGTTAGATACTATTAACTTGACACATTTAAACTGGATTAATTTGCAAAACAACTGTTCAAAACATCACCGAATACCAAATGTTTAAGTTGTAATACCGATTTGTACAGATTCTTTTCTGTCTCCAGTGTCTGGTGGTGGAGTTGGTGTGGACTGTGGTTCAAAGGAAGCGGACTGAGGAGATGTGATTGGCTGCAGTTGAAGCAAATAACATTCAGCTGCAGGTAGGGGCCGCCAGCCGACATGCAGCATATTAATTGTGGACTTCACAAGGAACACTGCACTAGGAGTGGAAGGCCTCTCTACACACGACAAATGACAACCTGCTGATTTCAAAGTTCAAATATAAAATGTGTTTATTTAATGACTGTCGTCCTTTATCACTCACCTGTTTCCAGGTACCACAGATCTTTACAGCACACCTGGTAGTTATTGTACTTTTTGTATCCATCTCGCCCACTCCATACATAAAGTCGAGTGCCGACGGTTACTGCGCAGTGTCCGGCTCGTGCTTTCGGCCAGTGTGTATTACCCTCTTCCTGTTCGACTAACTGTTCGCCTGAAGCCGATCCATGCTGGTGTTCTTCCGTTGTCAAGTCATGCCATGTCATTGTGTCTACAGTAAGCAAACCATACCAAGATAAAACACGGAATGTTATTAAAGCAATTTCTGAGATTATCTAGCTGCAGGAATGACGTAATATTCTTGATCATACCAAGGTTTAGCATGGAAAGAGAGTTGGTGCACACCCACTTGACTCCATCTGCGGCAAACGCGTCCTCTGCCTCTCCAACGGGAACCCAGCCTCCAAACACATATAACCTACAACAAGAAGATAAAGAAGATGAGAAATTGTGGAAAAAATGAGGTAAAATAATATACAGAAGAACCATACCTGAACATCTTGACTTTATTGAAAAGTGAAATTGAGAGAGGAAATGGACAATGGAGCTGTTCAGTCATGACGTCAAGAGGCTAATTCACCCCTAATGGATTTCAAATGGGTTTTCAGAATAGCAGTTTTGTTAACATTACATGAAGTGTCTCAAGTCATTTCTCAAATGGGAATTTTGAAACCATTGTGACATGAAACTGCTAATTGCACTGCCCTGCATCATATTTGCTGAATGAAATCCAATACTTGTTTCTTACGAATCTTGTGGTGCTGATTTAAAAAAATAGTGTCTTTTTTTGCTATAGAATGTCACACTTTCTCACAAAACATAATGTGGTTTTTATAGCATTTTTGCTTTCAACAACCATTTGAAAGGTGAAGAAGTCTTGTATTATCCCTTAATCAGCAGAAGAACTGCCACAAAGACTTGATTCCTATTCCAGGTCAGGTTACAATTATCTGTTCAATTCTCAGCCGATTTGCACATGTATAAATTATTCTAAAGACATATTTTATGCCTAATCCTGAGGCGACAGAATCCAAACAGTGACAGAAAATTATAGATTTTAATTTTATTTGGCATAAACTTTATGTAAAGTTATTTGACAATAAATGGAGTATTTGAACATATTTCTTTACTCCTTTGCAGATTGTAAGTTAAACTATATATTTTGAATATTTTTTGTTATTTAAACTTGATATTTGAGTGCATTAAATCTGATACATATAATATGAAAAATCATTCTTGTTTTGTGAAAAAACTACATGATAGAAAGCTTTTATTGATATTTTTTTAAATCAGCATCATCAAAAAAAAAATTTAAGTTGCAAAGCTTTGTTATTTTTACTGTTTTTAGGACCACAAACTGAATAGCTCTCTACAGTAAATCTAATCAAAAAGAAACGGGCTGTAGCATTACTTGTTTCCAATCACATTGGAGGTGTGCAGGCTCCTCTGTAGTGGCAGTTGACCTCTGGCTGGAGGCAATGACCAAGCCATAGTCTCTGAAATAATTAAGACATCAGCTTAAACCAAATGAGCAACTATAAAAATGAGATAGAGGTCATACAGCTTTATTATTTTTATCAATATGAACAAGGCCTTACCGATGTCTAGTTGCCACAAATCATTCAGTCTGTGCCCACACATGCCCCCAAATATGTAGAGCTTTGGGGCACTTCCACCCTTAACACAGTACACCACAGAACTATGGGATTCCCTGGCTGACGGGCCTCCACCTTTGGTTTCAGGAATGTTCCAACCTTTAACGCCAGACTGGACCTGCAGCTCCAACTCATAGAAGTCATCTAAATATCTGCATAAAAACACAAATGTGCATCATTCATGTGAGTATGTATGTGTTTTTGAATTTGACATGAATAAATGCATATGAATATGCACACCTTGGTACATTGCCATTTGGGTCTTCACTGTCATTGGCCATGCCACCAAAAAGATAACACTTATTAGCATGAAGAGTGAAGCTGTGGCCAATTCGTGGACATGGAGGTGATGCGTTCCTTGGTGGGCGGGGCTTCAGTTTCTTCCACAGCCATCGACTGGCCTGAAAGAACAGATAGAAATCAGGGCCCTCCTAAAGCTGTGTACTACAATCATAAACTATTAACTGAACTACATTAAGTGCTCACCTGCAGTTCATAGAGGCTGTTGGTATACTGGCCAAATTCAACCATCCCTCCAAACACCAGGATCCGTGTGCCTTCACAAACGAAGCCATGAGCGGCACAACCAGGTGGGATATCGCCTCTCACTGCTGGCAGGAACCACTGCTTGGTCACTGAAATGTGTAGTTTATAACTTTCATTAATGCATTATTGTGTACATCAGCATTACATATGTATTAAAAATGTTTCATGGAATTTCTAACTATTTTAATGTACATAAGCCAGTCAGCATGAATGAATATGAAAACATTGATAGAGTTTAGTAGTATTTCTGACTATTTTAATGTATATTAACCAATGATTTGTTTCATTAATTCAGTGAATTAATTGCTGGGAACTACATGAATCTGATCTGAAGTCACGTCTCTTGTGTGTTTTTTATAAACTATGCATCCACTCACTGTACTATATAGTATGTAGTATATTTAGTGCCCTACCCGAGTTATAAACATGTAGATTGGTCGCTATTCCCTCGTTTCCACCTCCAAACACAACTACCAGCTCTCGTATGGCCACGACCCGGTGCCCATGCCTCGCCCTCGGAACAGGTCCAGCGTAAGACCGCACTCTTTTCCATATGGGACCCTTATTAATCATAATATATTATCGTTTGATTTTGCACAATTGCAATGCAATAAAGGCGGACTACATGCAAACAGTTAGTAGCTCTTCCCCGTGCTTGAAAGCGTGGATGTGATTTGCTCAACGCTTATCACGTGACCAAAAGGCGGCGCACTTTCGATAAATCAGAGCCGTTTGTGGTTCTTAGGCTCCTCCCATTTTAACAAATACAGTAAATAAGCCTCGAGGACAGTAAGAGTAATTAAATTACATTAAAATAATACGACAGATGCATATAACGATAAAAACATTGTTTTTTTGTTGTGTACATGAGTGCTGTAGGTTGCAACATTAAAAAGAAATGCTACATTTATAATAATCTGCTAAAACAGATGTGTTATACATTTATCATTAACATTTTTTAATATAATATATATTTTAAAATTATAAAATATATGTTTTTTTTAATGTAGTATAGACTTATTTAAAATATTCAATTGTTACATTTTAAATATTTAAATACAATATAGCCTATAGGTTACAGGATACTTTACAACATAAATATTCTCTTTTAGTACAGCAAATGAGTGCTGTTGACATTAAACCAATAATTTAAAAAAAGTATTATTTGAAATCAGATAATTATTATGTATGTGCAACAGGTAAGGTAGATTTTGTATAATCTGAAAATGCTAATATGATAGCTATGAGTGCTGGTGTCTTTAATAGTTAATTTTAACCAAAGATAAAATATATATCAGTTTGGCTTTAAAGACATCAAAACAGCAGAAGATTCATCTACTGTCCATCAACTGTGTTAAGTATCTTATGTGAAACCTAGAGGTCAGCAAAAGTCTATATGAGGATTTGGGGGTTTCAGAGGCATAGCAAATGAGGAATGATTTTACAGACATACCATAAACGCTAGACGTTATGGTTCATAATAGATTTAGATAGATTCTCGTGAATGAAATCAAAAGACCTTTTTGCCCAAGGAAAATCTCACTGTGACGATAAAAAAATTCTGTTGAATTTATGTGCAAGTTTATGTCAGTTCTAAAGTTCTCCTTCGTAAATAATGTTCTCTGAGTCAAGCAGATGTGCACATGCAAGAACACATGTGAGGCCTTTTAACAACAGTGTTTTAAATTGAAATGGCATTTGTTTGGTGGTGCAAGACAATTGTTCCATGATGCAATAGTAAATCCATTACTTAAAGATAAATGAGAAATATGAAATGCAGGGCATTCAGGGCAAACATCTAGAGTTTACATTAGTCTATACATTACATTGAAAAAGAACAATGGGTTAGTGTGGTAGCCAGCTCTTCTCTGAGGTGACGACAGCTTATTCTTCCTTCACTGATTTTAGAGAGAAAAAATCTATTGAAAGATGGATAGAGAACAAGCTGTCAGCTAGTACTTGCATAACAATATCTTTTGAATGAAAAGAGAGAGCTACAGAAGTTTTTGCGAATTACAATAAAGGAACAAAGAAAAAGACAAAAGTAGCTTGTAAACTGCTATTGAATAATATAGAAATAATGTCACATGCTCTTTCGAATGTGTGTCATAGCAAAACAGGCACTCAGCAAATGAGGAATGGAGGATTGCACACAGACATATTCGAGGATAAACACAAAGAGTGCGGAAAGATTGGGAGTCTGTTGAAAAATAAACAAGGATATGGTGATGCTGATTTCAAAGTAGGAGAAAGAATGATTTCACTTGCAGGGGGTTGCCAGAGTGAGAACGGAATGAAGCGAGGGATGCCGGGAGAGAAGAATTGCTGTAGAAGAGTTTAAACGTCGTTCTGAGAACTGGAAAGTTTCACTGTTTCTCAGTATTGGCTACGTGGAATTCCAAAGTTATAGTTGGCACCATTGTAACAGAATAATTTCAATGGCAGGGTAAAAAATGAACAATTGAATGACAACATTTTGTCTAAGAAGTCTGCTGTTCAAGACTGACCTCTTGTAATGCCACGTTATTACTGTGTTCTGGCTGGATTGTAGCATTTCATGAAAAAAGCAGAGAAATAATGAGGGGAAGCAGAGATGTGGAGATGTGAGGTGAAGAAGATGCAGGCAGCTGGATAGGGAGCCATTAGGAGGGTTGTATGAGAATTATGGATATGTAGAGTTGGGTTTGTTCTCGTCATCTAGACATTGAGCTCGGCAGAAAAGCTTCCAGTAGGCAAGCTGAATGATGAAAGTTGTTCTATTTTGGACTCTCGCTTATTATTGGCATTTATGGGGCAAGAACAACTCAGAAAAGTGAAGTTAGTTCTGAGAAAAACTCTTGCAATATTTGGTTGCAGACACTTGGTTTGATCTTTTATAGTGAGTTATGCAGTGTATTTAAGAGGCGAAAGAGTTAGTCTGGAATAGGAGTGTGTTCTGGACCTAGATTGCAGACACTGGTCAGCCAAGTGGAAAATTACTCACACAGCTCACCGGGCCAGTAAAAATAACTTAATTAATTTTATATTCCATCCTTCTTTGATCTCAGTGCCATTATTACTAATATAATGCGTCTGAATCTGGAGGAGACCTGTCAATCAAACATTTTTTGAGCCGGTGTGTTATAAGGATGATGAATAATTTCACTGGAGAAAGCATTATTATGGATAGAGGACTCATATTTTAGCTGAAAAATATCTTAATGAAGAATTTATTACAAACACAGATTTTCACAAAACATTAATTGATGGACTGGATTGCTTGTAAAATATTGTGATGTTTTTAACAGCTGTTTGGACTTTCATTCTGATGGCACCCATTCACTGCAGAGCATCCACTGGTGAGCAAGTGATGTAATGCTACATTTCTTCAAATCCTTTGATGAAGAAACAAACTCATCTACGTCTTGGATGGCCTGCAGGTGAGAAAATTTTCATTTTTTGGGTGAACTATTGCTTTAACCAAACTGGACACACACTCAGATTGTTTGTAACTGGCATGTTTTATTTGCACTTGTTGATATATTTTTATATATTTATGTCTTGAGATTTATGCGCAAATAAATTTTTTTTTAGTCAGTCATAACACTGACACGTACACACACCCACGATATACTCTTTTACTCCCACCTAGTCAAAAAGAGCTTCATGTTATCGGTGTACACATATAAGACACACATCAGCCTAAGAAATGTAGCTGAAGTTCTCACCAATATTAAACACAAGTAAAACACAAACCTGAAGTCACAGACTTTAGTCGTAAAGGAAAGTGCAACACGATATAATGTGCTGTAAAATAAATGCATAATTTATAAGAATGAACACATTTTTAGGTAATCAAAAGCTCATGTAGATTATGAGACAGCATCTCCAAAATCTTTCACCATGAATATTTCATGAATAAGAGATTAGGGTGCCTTGCATTGTTTTTTTTTCTTTTGACATATATTGCCTATAGTGTTCAGTATAGGACTAAAAAAGTTAGATTACAAGCTACTCCGAATGTGCGAAATAAATGCTTACAGGCTCACGAACAGAAATCGCTTTTCAACCCTCTGAAAGTCTGAATATTGTTTAAACTTAATATCGTGTTTATATATATTTGCTTGTATAACCATGTGTCAACTTACCATCCCAGGAGAAGTTTTCATCCCAGACTGACCACATTTGCACGATGAAGAACGGAGCCCAGCACACAATGTACGCCAAAACAATCACGAATGTCATCTTTACAGTTCTTAGTTTGGCTCTTGAGATGATGGTGACACTACTGACAGACGCCTTTCCAATCATCCCGTTCTTAGAGCTGTGCGGGGAGCCTCTCTTGGTCTTGCACTTGAAGTTCTTCCAGATACTGTGGCATATGAACCCGTAGCAGATCATGAGGATGATGACAGGGATGAGGAAGATACCCACGGTGATCCAGGTGACGTAGGCGCGGTTGCCCCACGGCTCGATGAAGTGTCCCCAGCAGTCATACACATCCGAGCCGTTCTGGATCTCGCTCAGAGAGAAGATGAAGTATTGAGGGGTGCTGAGCAACAGGCTGCAGAGCCAAGTGGACCCGATCATGATGTAGGCGCGCTTCGTGGGCTGCTGGAGGGTCTTCAGAGGGTGGCATATGGCGATGTAGCGGTCCAGTGTCATCATCACCATCATATAGGTGGACGCGAACATCCCTAGGACCTGGAGATGCTTGACAATCCGGCAAAGGAAGTCAGGTCCGTAAAACCTGAAGGTGATCTCCCAGCAGAGCTGTGGAAGAACCTGGAAGAAAGCCACCACCAGGTCCGCGAGGCTCAGGTGCTTGATGAACAGGTGCATGCGTGAGCTTTTCTTCTTGGTGTTGTGCATGGCCAGCAGCACGCACAGATTTCCGATCACCGCCACGAGGAAGGTGACGCTTAAAACCGTGATCTCCATTTTGGCCACGTCTTCGTTCCTGCCGAACGGGTCGGTGTCGTTGTTCGCCGTGGTTTGGTTCGACGCGTTGCCCATGGTTGGGTTTGGAAACGAACTATGATTTTCATGCATAAAATCGCGTGCGCTCTCTCAGGTATGTGGAGAGGTGCGCGCTGCCCAGAGCTTCATTGCTCACGGATACTCGTGCGTAAAAGGCAGCAGATGGGAATCCCTACAGAGTCTTCAAGGGAGCACACTTAGACTAGAGAGGACCTATGCATTTAAGTTTCAGAGACGCGTGTCATATTCTGGTGGTGCACATCGGTGTGCCTCAGTTGCGGTGACGCGTCATGAAGATTGCCTGACCAGTGTTGCATTCCTTAAATCCAGCCCCCACTGAAGAGGCTGGCAAGCTCGAGAGCGGCCCTCTCTCTCCTCGACTGCACGCCCCTAACCGATATTAAATACAACCTTACAAGTAAATGTAAGTGCGCTCGGCGCGCGCCCTCAGTGGAAGCAACCGAGCGCCTTATATTTCATCTGTCAATCATATATGCAAGTCAAGTCACATTTATTTATACAGCCGTTTATACAGTACAGATTTTTTTTCAAATCAGCTTCACAGTAATTAACAAGAATATAACAGTATTAATTTTGCAAAGACCTTCAAATAATGAAAATGTCTAAAAAGATAATGTTATCATTATTCAGTTCTATTTAGTTTCATTTTGTCAAATGTCTTTCAAATGTCAACTTGTATTTTTATTATTTTGGTTTTAGGGGTATGCTCTGTGTAATTATAATTAGGCTATAAAACAGTAGGAGGTTTTCCATTTGGCAAATATATTTCTTGCTTATAGAAAACCCTTGAAAACTGTCCTTAATGACAAAGGGAAAACGTTTAGTAAATTCTCTAATTAGGTCCTATCATATTAGAAATACAAATACCATATAGTTAAAGGAAAATGTATTGAGCTTGTGCCACACTCTCAGTCTAATAAACTGGTGTCAGCTGGCAATCTTACAGTGTGTAATCAGATTTACAAACTTTGTGAACTTTGGACCAGTTCTCCTCTCTCTACACAGCTCTTCAGCAAAGGTGAGCCTAGCCTTTTGATTATTTCTGCTGATGAGAGGCTTGGTCACTCCAGAGTGCACTCTCAGTCCAACTTCTCTTAAATGTGCCAAGACCGATCCAGAGCCTATTTAGCGCTGAACTGTTGAGCATTTTCATCTGCAGTGTTGAACCAGTTCCCCATTGAGAGTCTCTGCATTATCCTGTCTTCTTGTGCATTTGTCGGGGCACTTGAATGAATTAGTGTCATTGTGAACCTGCAATATTCGAGAAATCACAGATTTGGAACGACCAACTTCTCTTGCAGTGGCTGAAAGGGTCATCCCTTTGGCCTTCATCTGGACTTCCTCCTGTTGCAGGGTTTCAGTCACCTTAGAGCGGCCTGCCATTGTGCAATCTCAGTGAAAATTAGAGGAATGCTGCCAGTTAAATATGGTTTGGCATACAATTAAAGAAATTAGCACCAGGTGCCAGATTAACACCAATAACTTGGAGGTACCTGTAAATGTTCTCTAATTTTGATCAGAGTTCTTTTTCAAATATCTCAATTAAGTTTTCTATACTGTGCTTCAGAATACAATTAATTTATGAAATATGCTTAAAAACTGCCCTTCTACTCCTGTTAGGATAACTTCAAATATGACTAAGCAGTGACCTTGAAATTTAGGAAATTGTAAGTTGTTCTCTAATTTTGATCTCCACTTTATATATATATATAAAGGAAGTGTTCAGTTGACTTCGAGTTGATTTAGAGACTCATAAAATGTAGAAACATGCCTGAGAAGAGCTTCACTCTGATGAGTCAAAGCTCCCCGTGCATCTTTAAACATCTCCTATCTTGGCCATCTAGTCTCTCTGTTTATCTTCATATTATCATTTTAATCTAAAACTTTCAGCGTTCGTCCATCTATTGCGAAATAAGTTGACACAATGTTTACAGTATGTTTACACGGCGTTTTAAATCATGGTGGGTGAGGGTGTTTTCGTACGTGTTTGGCCAATCAATGTCTACTTGCGTCACGGGTAGTACCAGTTGTGCTGGTTAGACCCTGCTCCTGGTAGGGAGCTAATTTGGTTCTCGAAAAAGGCAGTCCGGTACTAAAATCGCACCCAGTTCCGGCGGTGCGAAAACGTCAAAAAGTGGGTAGCTCCACAATTAGTTCTGGTACTATGAAAAGGTTCCCGCGGTGCGAAAGGCCCTTATAATACAAAAAGAATGGTACTTAAAGGATTAGTTCACTTCCAGAATAAAAAATTCCTGATAATTTACTCTCCCCCATGTCATACAAGATGTTCATGTCTTTCTTTCTTCAGTCGCATAGAAATTTTGAGGAAAACATTTTTTTCGCCCTACCCTACCTTTTTGAACCGGAGTACACAGATGAAGAACTAACCGTGCGTGACCTTTCCAACGTGATTACGTAATGTGTGAATTTGCAAACACGCATCGCAGCGCTAGTGCAAGACGAGCATTTGTTGTTAAAAAATAAATCATTTTTTTATTGTTTTTAGAAATTGTTTTAGATGGTTTCGCTAAATAAGACCCCTATTCCTCGGCTGGGATCGTGTAGAGCCCTTTGAATAGGGTTTGTCATATAATTAAGGAAATTAGCACCAGGTGCCAGATTAACACCAATAACTTGGAGGTACCTGTAAATGTTCTCTAATTTTGATCAGAGTTCTTTTTCAAATATCTCAATTAAGTTTTCTATACTGTGCTTCAGAATACAATTAATTTATGAAATATGCTTAAAAACTGCCCTTCTACTCCTGTTAGGATAACTTCAAATATGACTAAGCAGTGACCTTGAAATTTAGGAAATTGTATAGGTTGTTCTCTAATTTTGAGCTTATTGCAATATAGATTTATAATTAAACATCAGCCTAAAACACTCAACCTAGTTTTTTAATTCACCTTATTCAGTTGCCGCTGACCTTTGGGTTCACAGCTGAGCATTTTATTTTGCCTGTGTATGCGTGTGTATGTTAATGAGAGAGAGAGAGAAGAAAGAAATAAAGAGAAAGGCGGGATGAGTATAGAAACTGTAAAATACACTCTGATTTTGGTGTAAAATGCTTACAATATATGCCTAATTGCACTTTTTTTTAAATATATTTTTAATGCCATCAAATTTTGCAACTTGTTGTTCTAATCCATGTTATTTCAGCTGCAAGGTTTTCAGCAGTGATGAAGCATCCGCTGATTTTCATGAGCCAGATGTGGTCACTGAAAACCAGAGATGCGAACAAAGGTTTGTACACAATGCTTAAATATCACTTGTCGTATTTAAACACTTATGAAAAAGTAAGTCGTTACGATGTCACTGATGTCAGAACATCTCCACTTAAAGTCTGAGTGCAGATAATGAGGAAGAGGTGCCTCAATACCCATGATTCACATGCACACTCTTTACACTTTCGCTTATGGAGGTTGTTTGCTTGAAGCACAAACGAGTTGAGCAAGGCTCTGTTGAATCTACATTTGTAAAATGCACATGATTGAATTTAAAACATCTGTGGCTTTTAGTGTATATGTACCTATTAGCAGATCGTGCAGGATTTACTTTGAAACTCAGAAATTGCTAGTAAATTCCACAAGCATAACAAAGAAACAGAATGTAACACATTGAATTAAACATGACATTTTCAAGTAAAAAGACTAGTATTTTCTTTGAAAAGTACTCCAATAATCTTTGTTTTATTTACAACTTCGAAAAACATACAATGTATAGCATTTAAAATGAACAGGTTTTCTCATATGGGAAAACAAACCAAAAATATTGATTGAAATCGTCTCTTCTGTCAACTACAAAGTAGCAAATTATGTTTCTAAAAATCTATTTGATATGTCCTGTCCAAACGTACCGTTTCAATAGAAAAGAAGACATTCGTCAAGCCATTTCATGGGTTATTTTTGTCATTGCTAAATGGATATGAAAAAGATTCTAAAGATTCTCTTTTTTTCTCCAGATCACTGCTGTGGAGGTGTGGTGAAGAAATAGGGCACAGTCGAAAGCAATGCTAAATTACTCCAGAGTGGTTTTTATTGGACTGAAAGGTTTCTGCTGTTTTATGGCCTGGGGTAAGTGTCTCGAGCTTTTGAAGAAGTAAGCGGCAATACAAAGTGTGACGCTTAGATGACCATTTTCAGCTAGGACAGGGTTTGGAGTCATGTGGAAGTGGATGCTCGTCTGTCTCGGATGCTGATGGTGTTTTGCCCTCTCTCTCCGATGAACCTTCATTATGGATGGAGTTCTCTAATTTCTAGCTTTTAATTGGCTTAGAAATCAGATAACTGCTGGACAATAGCCAATAATAATTTGTTTATATACTACAAACCCTTTTTAATCACATAATAAGGCAGAATAGTTTCTATACTCTAATAAATGCTATGTCAATTAGCACTTCATATACTTTATATATTACTTGGAGATGACTTGACAAACACAAATAAACCATATATTGTGTATCGTCCCCCACGTCCCCCGCGTAATCTACGCCCCTGGATGGAGGTAATCAATAATGCTGCATGATGCATCCATTGACTGCAATCACCTTCGGTGTGCGCTGAGCGTTCACAATTAGAAGAGGCACATTTGCATTTACATTTCTTCATTTGGCAGATGCTTTCAGTCAAAGAATCCTACAAATGAGGAATATAACAGAGCACATCATCTTGAGGTGGAAATAGCATGAGAAGTGCTGTAATAGGAAGTTCAAAGACTGTTCAGAGGAGTAGGCTAAAGATGAAAGTAAGAAATAGTGAAATGTGGGCAGCACTACAGCATGAACCAACAGATAAAAAGAAAATCTGTCTCCTTATTAGAGAACACGAGGGCAATCTTCAGGCAAGAAGAGATCTAGAGATCATACGTCCCTCATCTCTGTCTGTATCTCCCAGCCCACATATCTTTTAACCTTGTTACAATGGCTTAACTTGCGTCTTTCAACAAAACAGCAGCTGTGACGTCGACACAAGCCCATTTGCTGTTTATTGTATTGAAACCATGTCAGAGAGATATGTGAAGGAAAGGAAAGAGATGTGAGCGAGAGAGTAAATAAAAGAGAATTTTAATTTCCGTCCCCTTTTACAGATTCACAATTTTTTTTAATGTCCAATTTATATGCATAAGGCTGCAGTCTAGAAATTCCGCTTTTGTTAAAATTTGAGGTTAAAGCCATAGTTGGTGTATTTTAACAGTTGACAGCTATGCTGCATTTGTTTGGGTACATGAGCCTACAAGGATTAATGAACACCATAAACACCATGAAAATAATAATTCATTTTAACTCATAATTACACAATTTATGTTTCAAAAACCTCAAAGCATGCAGAACCAAACAGTTATTTTAGTATACTATTTATTAATATTTTGAATGAGCTTTTATTAGTATTTCAGTTTTATTTACATTTTAGTTTAGTTTTGTGCTTTTGTTTTTTATATTTATATTTAGCTTAATTTTTATATAAAATGTAGCTATTTAGCTATATTTTTATTTCCGTTTTAGTTTTAGTAATTTTAAAGTCAACTTATTTTATTTCAGTTAGCTGCCAAGGCAACGTTTCTCATTTTTGTATTTAAAATGTTTTTTTCAGTTAATGTTAGATTTATTTATTTTTTTTTAATTTCAGCCTTATTTTAATTGACAAAAACGAATAGTTTTAGTTTTAGTTAACAGCGCTGCTGAACTTTTTTTTCTCATCTCATTACCTGATGGCCAATAAAACTGACCAAAAAAAAAACTATGAACTTACACGAAGGTACCTGAATCATATTTACAAACGAATCACCTTAGCAACCAGCCAGAACACCCTAGCAACCACTTAGCAACAGGCAAGCACCGGTCACATTTGTGACCCTGGACCACAAAACCAGTCATAAGGGTCAATTTGTCCAAGTTGTTTGATATATTTACGGTAGGAAATTTACAAAATATCTTCATGGAACATGATCTTTACTTAATATCCTAATGATTTTTGGCATAAAAGAAAAATTGATAATTTTGACCCATACAATGTTTTTTTGGCTATTGCTACAAATATACCCCAGCGACTTAAGACAGGTTTTGTGCTCCAGGGTCACATTTCTTTCAGTAAGTGTAAAAATCAAGTTTTATACAGAATGTCTATGTGTTCATAACTGTTTTGCATGAATATAAATAGGAATGTAATTTTCATGAGAACACAAGCCCTTTAATCAGCTGGAAGCTTCAGTCATGCTAATGACCACATCACAGCAAGCAGGCCAGTCGTCTACAAAAACATGGTTTCTGCACAAGCTGGCGTACGGAAAAACGGGCTTTTGTGAGTTCTGCTGAACATCATAGTTTGCTAACTAAAGATTTGTGGATGTAAATTTTGTAGAAACATTACATATTCTGTGTTATCTTAGCCTTTCTCTCTCTCTCGCTCTCTTTCTGTCATTCATTTATTGACGAAAGTGAGACAGAGAGCTTGTAGAGTGATTGATTTTGGAGCCAAAGAGCCACTTTTGAAGGAGGTCTCTGGTATTTTCCCCCATGGGTCATGATTGCTTTGAAACAGACAGATGTAAAGAGAGATTTCAATATCATATTCAATATTCAATATCACACATTTCCTTAAATCTCAGAGTGTTCACTGACATATTTGTCTCATTAAAAAGGAGAAGGCAAATAGGAGTTAGACAAGAAAGTAACTTGAAAGAATGTTTGGGATATTTAACCCAAAAATGAAAAAAAATGCTCACTCTCATGTCATTTCAAACCTGTTTTTGAAAGTTATTTTGAACAATGTTCACCCTAATCTTTTCCACACAATAGAAGTAAATGGAGATGGCTGCTAACTCCTAAATCGACATAAAATCACTATGAATTAGAAGTCTGACTTATAAGCTATATTCCAATTCTTCTGAAACCAAATGCAAACTTCAAAACTGAAATTTCATGGCAATATTAAATATCAGATCTTATTTGCATGCATTGTAATCTACCATTATGCTCAACGTTTTAATATGCAGATATAAATGAGATTTGAAACAAGTAATTAACTTAAATTTCAAGCTGTTCCACAAACAAAGCTGTCATGTGATTTTGGAAAGCTTAATAAAAACAAAGTACTGTACTTTCAAATGCACATAAACATTCTTAATGTCTTTTCTCTATCTTGATGAACCTGGTTATTCTTCACTTGACTGATCTTGCGTCGTCCTGTCCATTCACGTTTCATCCCGTTCCAAAGGTTTCTGTATCATGACATGTTAATTCCCAGTGAGTTGTGTGAGCTGTATGTTAGTATATAGTATATGAGTTTTTCTTTGTCAGGTCAGTCTGTTTTGTGTCATTCTGCCCTGCGAGATCATCATCTTATGATGGATGAAGTGACGGTCAGAGACCCCAAAGTCATCTATCAAATATGGGATCCCCTTCAAGACCATCTTTGACCTCTAATTCCTACTTAACCAAAGATGACTGAGCGCTTAAGAGAGAAAATGATGTTGTTTTCATCATTAAAGTCTCACTCGGCAGCAATGATATGAAATATATTTTTTTAGTCTGTCAGTTTGCTTTTCAGTTTTATTGTCGCACTTTTATAACCGAGGCTTTGCACAGTCCATCATAAAGTGGTTTCACCTGTTATCCACAAACATTGCAAAATGCTTAAGCACATGTCTTGTTTTTCATGTTTTTGAGGCTTAATGTGGTTTTGTTTCTCCGGAAGTAGGCATGCAAGAGTAGCTGATAAGCCTGCAGACACAAGAGAACCGTTTGCACTAAGCAGTTAGCATAGCAAATAAGCAGTTTGTGGTGTTAGCGGAGAGAACTCTGATGCACTTTGACACAAACAAGACTCTAAACAAAAAAATATTTGACTTGAGGTCTGCTTACAGAGTGACTAAATGGCTGAAAGGATGTACTTTAGTCAATGTAGATGCCATATTTGGCTGTTAGCGATATAGCTTAACATGATTTACCCAAGTTCAGACTGTTGATTTATCTGTTTTAGCCTTTTTCAGTTCACACCAAATGAAATTGTCCACTTGGATGAAAGTTTTAGATTCAGCATCTCAACAGAGACCATTTTCTTCATCTGTTCTATTCTGTTTCAATTATTTTTCCTTCCATTCTACCCTTTTTTTTGTCAGTAAAGCACACTTTTATGAGACATTTCAAGTGTGTCTGAGACTGACAGGATTGTTGAACCGGATTCACTGTGATTCAGAACATTTGAGAGTACTTCACCAGGGAGCTAAGAGGAAAAGGCCAATAAAGAGATACAAATTTTCAGAACGCACACTCATACACTTGTTCTCTGGTGTTCCACGAATTGTTGTCTTTGAGGTTTTCTTATCAGCAGTGCTTGGCTGAGTGACAGAAAGACATTTAGCAAAATACATCACCAGAGGTGCTTTGTGAGCTTCATTTTGCTTGTCTCAGAAGCTGTGATTTCCTAAAGGATTTAAAGGTATAGTTCTCTAAAAAATGTCAATTCTTTTGTCATTTACTCATGTCATTCCAAACCAGTATGACTTTCTTTGAACATAATAGAAGAACTTTTCAGGAACATGCTTCTGTTTTTTTATAAGTACAGGTCAAGTTTGAAATTTTGAGTTTGAGAGACCTTTTCAGTCTTTTTCATCACACAAAAGTTCAGAAGACTTGGAATACAGTGCACAATTATTAAAGGCATAGTTCACCAAAAAAAAAAACTAATTTCTGCTCAACACAAAAGAAGATATTTTATAATAATATGGAGGGGGAAACATTTTTTTTTGGATGAATCTCTTTACCTAGTTTTAAAATGCTTACTATTCCCTGAACTATTCCCTTAAAGGTCCCCTGAAGTGCCTTGAAACACGCAGCGTTATTCTATGTGGTGACGTAATTTCAACTGAAACAGGAAGACAGGGCGGGACATATCGAGCAGCCACGCCCCCTTTTTAAATTAGCCAATAGCGTTTTGTTTATATCTGCACGGGTCAGAGCCGTTGAGCTCGGTAAAGCCGCATTTGACAGCCACAATCTAATAGATTACCCTCTAGATTCAATATGAAACTCTTAGTAGAAACAAAATAGTGATCATAATCATGCTGAGGCTGTGTAGTTTTTAAAGTGTTTAATATATGCCGACTCGCGCATGATCACCTCCGTGCGATCGCGTCTCTGGACCGGAGCCAAAGTCCGGATCAGACTGTGCGCGCTGCCGCGGTTCGCGTGACACAACGTGAAACCAGACCTCATTTGCCCCAATCAAAAGCATATTTACACTATCTGAATCGTTCCCTATCGCCTACATTGTACACTACGTGCCATTCACTGTACAGGAAATACTACACTGTGAACAAGCGACCGATCTCAGCGGCAGCTTCAGCGTCTATTTATAGTGTAGGGCCTTCTAAATGCGAATTTTGTCACTGTTTTGGAGCACACTGCCTTATAGATAACCTTAAGACTAACATATTGATACTAACACCTAAAAAACTTTCATTTTGATTTCATGGGGACTTTAAGATTGTCTTAGCACTTGATACCAGTTTAATTAATAATACAACCTTAACTGTATTGATTTTTGTGGTATGAATTATTTTTGTGTTATGAATTTCTGGCATACATGTGGGTTCTGAACCTTCCCGCAACAGTCTTTAGTATTTTGTATTGGATTGTCCATCTTTTATAAATGAAAGCCAACACACCCATATAATTAAACCCAACGCCTTTACACTCGCTGCACATTTCACAACCTCTCCCTTCCTCTCTTCATCTTGCTGAGCCAAAGCATGTGTAAGTGGAGTGTGTGTGTGTGTGTGTTTCAGATTAAGTCTGTTTATGCTGCCTGTTCAAATGAATGAATTAATCTGATCAGAGAATCACAGCGAGCCTCAGGGCTTTCATTTTACACAATTTATTTATTACCCATTTTTATGGCAGAATGCTTTGTGCCAGTCAGTTTTAATGGAATTGAGTGAATTTGCTCTTTGTATAATGCATACTGTCGCCAATTTCCCTGTTCTCTCTCTTTCTCCCTCCCTTTCTCTCTCCCTATCGCTTTCTCTCTGATATTATCCAATCTTGTTCGAAATTGAAGGTTTGAGGCTGGAACTATTCTGGAATCAAGAACGTCTCTCTGTGTGAGTGTTGAGGAGGTTCGTGTGATGACTGAGATGGATAGAAGGATTTTTTTCTCTCACTTCTCCTTTTTTCATAAATGTTGTACAAGTGACCTTTATAAAGCAATATAAAAAATCCTTTCTTTTCTTTTGAGAAGTATTATAGTATTATATGCAAAATAAAATGATTCGTTTTTACCTTATTGACTGTATCCAATATTGACATTATAGAAAATAATTGTTATTTTTTTAAATAAGCAGTTGATTGATGTTCAATTCATGCAGCCCAGTTACCAATTCTGCCACAGTATTTATGTATTGATTTATTTATTTACACTGGTAGAAAATTCATCAAAATTACTAAATCAGTTTTGAACATCTCACATGCAGGGTTGCAAAATTGAAATGCACAATGGAAAATAAAGAATGTAAACTGGCTATAATATTTAGACCTCCCCTGGGGGGGAAGAAAAAGAAAAAATATGCACATCCAATTTTGTTTCCTATTCATGGAAAGTGTCTTTAATGAAGTCAATAATGAAGTGGTGCTATTCATCTCATCACAAGTGCAGCGTGTAATACAGTATGTAGCACGTGCTGTGATCATATTTCATAAACACTTATCTCTGGCAGTATTCACCAGTGTTGTTTGAGGACGGAGTTTATTGCTCTAATAAAGGTCTGATAGAGGTTTTGGATATGCAGTGTGATCAGTATCTTTGGATGTTGTGTGGGGGTTTGTCTGTGTATGGAAATTCTTCAATATCATAATTATAAATGATCTACAGCTCTTAAAGATCTTCATAATGGACTTGCTGTTTTGAATTCAAATCCTACAATAGCAGTTTCTCCCACAGGCATACTTTTACATCCGGAGTCACTTATTATTAAATGATTCAGTCAGTTAGGAAGAACTGAAACAGATCTCATTTGTTAGAAAATAGAATAGATAGAATATTAATATTCAGTCACTAATACCACCTCACCGTATTTTCTAAGGTTTGAATGTGTATGTGTGTGTTTTTGTGTGTGAGAGAGATAGACTGTCCTCCTCATTGTGAGTGAATCTCTCCCCATTAAGAGCATTTTCAGTGCTCAGTATGAAACCAAATTCAGCTCTCCTCAGGGGAGATTATGGTTCACTGTAAATAATTACTATTTGGAGGAAAGTGAGATTTTCTCACTAAGGTAATTGTGAGTACTTTTAAGTGTTGACTCACACCCACATTATACTTAAACTGTATAATATACTTATATGCACATATACACATTATACTGCATTATAATTGCAGATATAAATGTAAATTCAAATGCAAGAAAAGCTGCTGCTGGATTTTACTATGCTAGAATAAAAAATATACAATGTAACATATTTGATTATTATAATATAATATAAAATAACAACAAAAATATTATGTATTTAAAATCTAAAAATATATAAAATCTAAAAGTACAGAAAGCTGTACTGTTGATTCATTTTGTGTTTTTTCTAACAACACATTGCAAATACGGTTTTCCAAAACATTTTCGGAGGACAGTTTTTTTTTAATAATAATAATAATTGCATGCTTGCCAATTGTTGAAGCATTTCTTGCATGTCTTCTACCTGTACATGCTCCAAAATATTACATTTAAAATGTTACACTAAGACATACTCACTTATTTGTAACTTTAATATTTAATCAATCTAGCATTCATCTAAGTCTCTGGTGATGTGCCTAGCTGTGTTTTGCGTACAAAAATGTACGTTTTGTGCTTGTAAATGTTACGTATTAATTCCTACGTATAAACATGAGACCAGGCTGGTTTTGTAGAATGGGTCAATCTCATGTGCTCTCACCACAGAGCTTATTTTTGTTCTACCTTAGAAGGCCATGAGAAACACTTGAGAACATATATAGCACATAGTGTTGAAAAATTCATACTGTGGTTAAAGGTTTTTTTTGCATTTTGCAATTCTTTTCATGTCAAGGCTGGTTTTCTCTTCAAGAGAGCACTTGATGCCTTTTGTGCATTCACACCATTATATTGCTGTATAAAAACATGAAACACGTGTGTTTTGTGCTTTCTCAGACTAAGCTTTAATGGCATGGTCAACTCTAAACACTGTAACCCTCTCAATCCAACGTGACCTCCATACGTCGCAGTGTGTGCGGCTGTCAAATGAAATTCACGTGTCAGAAAAATGTGCTTGTCTGTTAGTTGTAGAAAATCTGTATTTCTACCTTTCAGCATCTACCTGTTTGTTAAACCCTGTAGATCTCAGTGGAGCTGTTGGTTTGCCTGCCATATAACACAGTTTTACGATGAATTTATGGATGCGCTGTTGATGCTAATCCAACTGAATATTGGACCATCCATGCTGTGAATGTATTCAAATGTATCATGATCTGTGTGTTGGCATCCGCACTGATAGAAATGGGAGGAAAACCAATTAATAAGATTGAAAGTAGGGCATTTTTCTGGACTTTGGCACACCAGGAACAGGCTCAACATGAAAAATGGGCAGATTTGGAAATGTTCATTTTAATTTCTTATAAAATCAAAATTCCAGTGCTTAATAAGAAACAAATGGTATTTTTAAATAGGGACAAAGTTGTTGTTATTGTAGAGGCCCTGTTTATGAATATAGAAGCTGGCTGTGATTTTACGATGGTCTTTGGCTTGCCCAACCCAGGACTGTTGATATTCTGTTATATAGCCGATAATTACTCTAATTGGACCCCTTAAGACGTCTCACAGTCTTGTGATTGTGTAGCAATCTATTACATTATAGCCGAGAAAATAAATACTGAAATTAAATAATGAATCTTTTGAATCCATGGCACAGATGAAGAGAGAGTTTGAACACCCTAAAATTACATTTATGGCATTATTGATTCACCCTCATGTCCAGTTATCAATGAATATTATCTATTCATAAGAACACCATTTATTTGAAATAGAAAACTTTTGATCAATTTAATGCATCCTTGCTGAATAAAAGTTTTTTTATATATATTGTACTTACCCCAAACTTTTGAATGATGTATCGCAGCTTCCACAAAAATATTAAGCAGCATAGTAAGCACCATTTGTAATAATTAAAAATGTTTGTTGAACACCAAATCAGCATATTAGAATTACAGAAATAAATGACATTTTAAAAAATGTTAAAACAGTTATTTTAAATAGATTTTTTTTAATGTTTGTAGTTTTGAACAAATAATTGGAGGTTTTGTGCGCATCAGAGACTTCGTATGACTGGTAGTGCATAATTATGCATAACTCTTCTTCAAAATTATCTACTGTTACACTAAAAAAATAATAGTAACACTTTACAATAAGGTGTCATTTGTTAACATTACTTAATGCATTAACTAACGAACTAACAATGAACAATATGTTTTTACAGTATTTACTAATCTTTTTTAATGTAAGTTAATAAAAATGTTCATGTTAGTTCACAGTACATTAATGTTAACAGATACAACTTTACATTTTAATTAATGTGTTAGTAGATTTTAAACTCAATATTAACTAAGATTTATAACTGCTATATAAATATTGTTCATGTTAACTAATATGAAATGAAATGAAACCTTATTGTAAAGGGTTACCAAAATAACAGTTTTAGCTTCTTTATTTGATCATATTTTGTCAGAACTGCTTTTCTCACAAAACCTGATAGCAAGCAAAATAACAGGACTCTTTCTTAGATGCTCATTCTGTCTTTCTCAGTGCATCACAAAACTGTTGATATTTTTCACTTCTTCAAAAAAGTATTTCTTTTATAACAGTCCGCAAACAAAATGTATGTTCCAAGTGCACATGGTGTTATACGTTTATATTTGATAAGTTACATGTTATAGTCACATTTCATTATTAATGTGCAGTTAACTACAATTCTAAGCATTGACTTCATCAGTTTAGCTCATGCAAGGCTTACTCACAAGACTCTTGAAGCACTAGTTTTTCTCCATTTTTCATTATACAAGGCACTTTTGCAACTGCCACAGTGACCAAAGCATCTGAATAAGTGTGCAAATTACTGGAGGTTTGGACCGTGAATAGAATTTCAATGGATTTCTTTCAATCACATACTGCATAATTCGCCATACTGCCAACTTGACAAATATGTTGTATTCACAGCCTTTTACTGGGATCAATCACAAGTCTATCAGGCATTGATTTAACCCATTCTTTTATAAAAGCTGAAATTCAACACATTTTCTCTGTGTTCTCTTTCATTCCACTAATACGCTCAATGATACTGACTTCTGTTCAAAACCACTTTGTCCGTTCTTTTAAAAGCCATCAAAGCCTGAAACATAAGAACAACAACAGAACTGACTCTTAACAAGGGCAAATCTGTGCAATAGCTCCTCTATGAACATAAAGCAGCCTATTTTTGGTGGTGAGATATATAAATATATATATATATATATATATATACTTCAGGGATATCATGTAGGAAACAAACACACACATCAGCTGAAGTGATTTGTGTGTTGTTTATTTGGCCAATCTGGTTGTCATGGCAACAGCAAAATCTCAGTGTTGACCATAGAACCATCAGAAACCAAATTCTAATTCTTTGATTTCTGGACTGGTTCTTTTTTCTTCCTATTGCACAATAACCAGAAGACGATGAGTCCAAGTTTCAGTAATCTATTAATCAGTATATACACGACTTAATCATGTATAAAGCATGTTTTACATTTCTGCCACCTAGCCATGCGTTTGTATGTGGGCAGTCTGCAATGAGTCATGTGATTAGGGAGTTGGAAGTTCAGTTCTTTGTGTCCTTTCCTTTCAAGACAACATCTCTTAAGTTAAGCTGTTTATTAATAGCTAGTGAGTCACAAGGTGAGAAGATCACGCAAATAGGCACACTTCAAGTGAAGACAATTGATAACATGAAATCTGTCACTCATATTTGTGCTTGAAAGCTTGAGTTTTCTTTATCTAATATCCCATTTTTACGAAGCGTTTGTGCACAGCATTTCCCACTGTAAAAGGTCTTTATGTTTGGTCCATTTGATGAAAGTAAATGAGGTCCAATGTTGTTTTATTTTGGACCCCTATTGGTGGTCATTATATGGATAAAAACAGCTGAAACATTCTTTAAAAGAAAGAAAGTCATTTAGGTTTAGAGCGACTTGAGGGTGAGTAAATGATGATCGAATTCATTTTTGGGCGCGCTACCCCTTTAACATTGATAGCGATCACCAGTGAGTTTTTATTTATTAATTATGTTGACAATTTGAGCCGACATGAGTTATGGAGCAGAATTCAGATATATGCAAATGCATAGCAACATAATTGGTCCAGAATTCCATTCCATGTAGATGTGTTCTGATTGGTTGTAATTGCGTTGTCTGGCATTATTTTTGCTTTCAGACAGACAAATTACTCATCTTCTACTCATGTCTAGAAGATGAATGTTCAGCTCCAGACAGTCTGAGAGACTAAAAACATATGTATATCACCTCTAAATCAAATTTTAGACCACTTCAAGTCCACTGTCTTTTAAATTCTAGTCAGACACATTCAACTGTTGTCCAAAGACCGCAATGCATTTGTATTCTTCAATATTTTTCTAACCTTAAGGTTAGGAGTGTATAAGGAACTCTACACAAAGATACACAAACAGCTTAACCAAGTTAGTGCACCAGACACGAAGGAAATAATAATTGTAAATAAAAGCAGTAACATGCCCTAGAGGTATCCAGAGATGTCAGCAGATAGAATAGCAGAACTGTGTTTGCACCAAAACTTGGATCTTCTATCCAAAACAGCCCATTTGAGGAACCTAACCTTTTCCATTAACAGCACCAGAAGTTATAAGTTCTTAAAAATAATGGTTCTTTATTGACATCTATGGTTCCATGTAGAACCTTTATCATCCATTGCACAAGAGGTTCTTAAGAGTGGAAATAAGTTCTTTAGATGATTAAAATGGTTCTTTTAAGGGGCTGTTAATGCAGAACACGTTTTTCCATTCCTTTGCGCTACTTTTCCATTGTTTTTCTATGTAAACACAGGCTAGACAGATGTGTTAGACTGTTGCATTCACATTTATTGTTGCGTCTCATACATGACACGGCATTCTAAAATATGGCTATCGAGTTACAATAAGTTAAACTTTGGAAGAAAAAAAAACGCTCCAAAACCTTGCGTTTTTTCCCCATTCCACAGTTATAAAATTAAAGGTTCTTTATTGGAATTTGTGGTTCCATGAAGAATCTTTAACATCCACGGAACCGCCAATGCACACTGGTTCTTTATGGTAGGAGAAGGTTCTTTGGATTAACCAAAAATGTTTGTTCTATGGCATTGCTGTAAACCCCATTTTTTGAAACCTTTATTTTTGAGAGTGCACTGCCTGCATCTTGCGTTTTTCAAGTCAAAAACTTGTTCTGTGTGAATGTTGACTGAAAGGTTCTTTGGGGACCCCAAAATGGTTCTCCTATGGCACTGTTACAAAAGCCCCCTTTTGTGAACTTTATTTTTAGGAATGTAGGTTGATGAGAATGTTGCTGAAGCCTCGGTTTAACCCTAAAATCTGATTGGCGGATAGGAATGTTGTTCCAAAACAACGTCCCATCACAGTCCCCGTGAACACCCGCCCATCAGGGCAAATCTTCATGTGCAAAGATTGGGGTCAGGAATCCTGTTGTACTCTCCCACATTCCAGCTTTCCCAGCGCAGGGGTTAATGTATCACCAAGCTGTTGATGTGGGAAACGCTGTGGAGGAAGTAGCCATAAATGTGGGACAGAAGCAAAAGGAAAAAGATTAAATGAAAGAGAGAGATGGACAGATGGGAGAATGAGAAACATTTCGATGTGCACGCCATTTGGGTTTGATTTGGGCTCTGGGGAATGAGAGTCAGCCGCCCGGGGATCGCCAGGTCTCACATTCATCATCCGCTCAGTAGGGAGTTACAACAGAGGCCGTAACATCCTGATCCCTTTGCTAAGTCATCTTCTGATTGTCAAAGCATGCGGTTAGTTTTCATACTGGTATAAAACGGCGAATGAAATCTGTGTGAAATGTGCAGCTCAGACTGTGTTTGCCCACAGCTTTCGGTCCATTGATGTTTGAGTGCCTCCAGAATCTATAGACTTGTGGATGTTTATTAGTGGAAAATGTCAGAATTAGATTGAGACTTTTGAACCTGGACATGCGCTGCGCTCGTGACTGAAAATAAAGGAGTGTTATTCATTACTTGTTGTTTAATTGTGTCAAACTTGATAAGATCCTCTACATAATTGTTTCTGGAATTGGACAATGTATATTTTTAAGAATTTTTTAAATAAAAAAAATAACAGAGGCTTGCTGCTGTCGTTTAACTTGTATGATACATGACTCTTTTGTAATGAATCAATGCACCCACATGCGTACCTAAGTGCATGGATTTATGTTTTTAATTTGAGAATGTGTGTGTGTGTTTGTGTGTGTATGTAGCATATAAGGCCAAAGCATAATTCTGATCAGGACGCCAAAAGGTCAGTCAGATTTATTTGCATTTATGAATTAGGGGAATTATTGAGAAAAAATTTTTTCTCAAACTTACTGGGAAGAAAAACCACATGCATGCTAACGAATGTGTATAGGTATGCTTGAATACAGGCTTTATGTCATAATTTCTGATAACAGAAGTATACAGTACTTCAGACAGGTTCATATCAAAGCTACATATACAGAAACATTTAGGAGGACATCCTATTACATTTGAAAAAGAGTTCATTTATAAATTAAATCAGTACCCAAGAAGATCCAAATTGCTCTTGAACATTTTTGAGGACAGTAAGTTTTTTTTTAAAGAAACAATGTAATTGTTTGTAAACAATTACAAACAACATTGATACGCATTACAAAAAAATCAGCATATAAGATTAGATTTCTGAAGGATCATGTGACACTGAAGACTGGAGTAATAATCCTGAAATTCAGCTTTGCCATCACAGGAATAAATTACATTTAAAATATTTATTTTAATATTTGTTTATTTAAATATTTATTTTAATAATATTTCACAATATTACTGTTTTTACTGTATTTTTGATAATATCAGTGCAGCCTTGCTAAGCATAAGAGACTTCTTTCAAAAACATTAAAAAGTCTTACTGACCCCAAACCCTTGCACAGGAATAAATTACATTTAAAATATTTATTTTAATATTTGTTTATTTAAATATTTATTTTAATAATATTTCACAATATTACTGTTTTTACTGTATTTTTGATAATATCAGTGCAGCCTTGATAAGCATAAGAGACTTCTTTCAAAAACATTAAAAAGTCTTACTGACCCCAAACCCTTAAACTGTAGTGTATATATATTAAATATACATGTATATTATTAAATATTTTAATATTAATATGATCTCCTTTCCAAAAAACAAAGCCACAAGCCATAAAGACAGATCGATATAATCGGACAAAACAACAGCAAAAAACAAAAATCTAAAAAAAAAAGAATCTTCTAAAGCCACTGTCTCAGTACATTTGTCTCTGTATTCAGTTATGAAAATGTTTCACTCATACACACATTTGTCTCTCTTGCTAGGACTTCTGCTTTTAAACTGAGCTAATGATATTTTCTATCCCTAACTGTTTTAGATTTTCATTAAGACATGATTTAGTCTGTTTATTAAGCCATTTTCCTCATGGGGGCTGTTCCCTGTTCCCCTCTGTGTAGATGATTTCAGAATTTACTGAAATTTGGAATGCACAATATAGGCAAAACCTGACCCAAACATACTTTTTGGGCGGTTTTGGATGCATACATGGGAATATTTTTTTACACAGCAACGTTTGTTTTGATAGTAAGGATAAGTAAGAGTATATAGCAGAGATAAACTGTGTGAGAGGTCTAATTTGAGTCTGATGCTCCAGTCCATGTGATGACAAGCAGGTCAAATGAATACCTTTTTAATTTTTGGAATTTTCTCTATTGAATTTTGATGTTCATAATGACCTGAAATGAGGAAAAGACTTCACACTGATGTTCTCACTATGCTTTAAATGTTTGCATTTAATACTTATTAAATATTTAACATGGTAAGCATTCAACTATATTTAAAAAATGCCACGAATGCCATAAAATTTCAATTATGCATGCAGTTCAGTAATAAATGCCCAGTTTTATACAGAACTGTATAAAGTTTTCCTCATACTTTTACAGACACGCACACACACAGCTCAGATATGCAGAGACCAATTATTGGTGACCATCACTGTGTGTATTTCCATAAATAATGGGATTCAGCAGTGCTGCGAAAACAGGAGATGTGTTGAGGTTTGTTTACAATATGATGCCACTGGTTTATATGATGGAAGTTGATCCCAAGACACAGTTTAGGATTATTTACATTTCCACAAACTCTCCTTCGGGTCTGTTTGTCAGTTTATTAAATGTTCTGTATATAGCCACATAACATCAATCCACAATGCTCTAATGTATCCTATGAGAATAATATCGGAGCTAGACATCGTAATGAAGACTCTATATGTTGTTGTTGTTCTGTGTGTGGGCTCTAATGTTCTGTTAATAGGCGTTTAGAAAGATTGCTGGGCTTTTGTGTGGATGGCTGTCATCACAGCTTTACCGCTGAATCCGCTCTTTAATCTCTCCGTTTTATTACACGGGCTTTACGTTCAGAGATGTTCTGAAACCAGCACTTAGCCCAGATTGCCACCTTCTTTCTCGTTTTCTCTTTACCTCTCCTTCTCTCACATACATTCTCTGAGCCCTTCACCAACCTTAAAGTGCATTGTGGGTATGAATTAGTGATCTTTTTGTGAAAACTAGTGACCGTATTTTTCAAAGCTGGTGACTGTTTTTAATAGTCCTGTCTTTATAATAGGGTCACTTGGTTTATTGTAGAGATGCAAGTTGCTTATTTTCAGCTTCTTTTGTTAGAGCAGGTTGCTTGTTGTTCTTGTGAGATCTGGCTATGCTGGTGGAGCTCCGTCAGTGTCCTTTAGCCTGGAGCTGCTCACTTGTTATTGCTTCCATCTCACAGGGCAGGAACAGCAGTGCTGTGACCAGACTCTCAAGCACCACATTTCACACACATCACAACATGTAGCTGATTGCACATATCTGCCCTACTTTCACACAAGTGTGTAAAACATAACAGAAATTATTTCACAATATTTTAATTTAATTTAATTTAATTTAATTTTTTATTTTTTTGTAAACATTTTAAATATTTGACTCCTTCTATGCATGTTATGATGTTATTTTTAGTCCTTTTTGGAGCTTAACAATCTCATTAGACCCACCTCTGTAAAACACAACAGAAATTTTATTTTATTTTATTATTATTTTTTTTGAGGTGCAAGTTAAAGGAGCAGACTAGCGGAACAAAAAATTAAGGATCACTCTCATTCAGATTTATTGAAGAAAAAGGAGGAAAAAATAAACAAATATTCTCTGTGATTCTTACTACTAAATATACTAAACTTTCAGAACAAATCAGTCAACATGGCATATTTTGCAATCTAATGAAAAACTTCTCCATGTTTCCGTGTTCCCCCTCTCACTGTGTTTAAACGTGGATGTAATTTAAGAGACTATGGACTTGTCCCCTCACCTGCAACAACACAAACCACATTAACACCAATTAATGTGGTTAATTACAACCAAGCTATTGCTGTGGTTCATGTAATCAATGCAGTTGTACATACCGTTGCACATCGTTTAAACTCCCGCACACTGGAAAATCAATTCCTATTAGAGGAATAATAAGCTGTGGAACAAAAGCATCATTTACCTGATAGCACGCCCCTGTGGTAAATCATAAGTAGGAAAAACAAACAGAGAATTTAAAACATGCATTGCAGAACATCGTACTACAATAAGATGCAGAAATATGAATTACCCATTAGCGATGCATTTTGCTGAGTTTAACCATCTAATTACTTCATTGCGTTATATGGTTATCGAGAGGATACTTTTACCAAGGAGAGGAGGTGACTTGGATCAAATTCTACTTAAACAGGAGGCATTTTGTGTATATAAATTGAAAACTTTGTTTCCACATTGTTTAAATGTAGACTTTGATTTGGGTTGATTTTTATGGATGTAATCATATATTGAATCTATATTGGATTGAAACTCTTAGGTATTTTGATGTTTTGTTTAGTTGATGTAGTGAGTTATTTGTCTTTACTTGCAGTTATGTAAAATGTATTTATTTATTTGTTTAATATTTCTTTTTTTTTTTTTGACTTATGCAAGAGTTTACTATTGTTAATTAGTTAATTATTAGATGGTGACCCAGATGTCATTACTCTCACCTGTGCATGATTACCACCCTTATTTCTGTTGTTCTCCATTTTGTAAGGAATAATATCTTGACAAAGTCTCCTTGTTTGGCCGAAACGTTGGTAACAAATAAACAGCGCTTAAGGGAATGTGCAGTTACATTTTTCTTCATTTTTTATTATTTCTAAACATTTAAAATGTGTCATATGGGCCTCTTTTATGCATTTTAAACACCCCACCCCTTCAAAAAACCCACCTCTGTAAAGCACAACAGGATTTATTTACTTATATGCCCCTAAAAACTTGATGGCAGACTTTTTAGTCCTTTTTTTTGGATTAAGGATTCACTTATGGCATCGAGGCACAGCCAGATTTTAACTGAGCATCATTTTGAGGAGTGTGGTCCTCGATGTAATCAGATGTTCCTCAGCCTACACAGAAACCCTGAAGGTAAAGTTGTTTTTACAGTTTCACATTTATGTTATGACTGCAGCTCACCAGTGAGGAAAAGCTCTCAGATCATTACATGGTGGTCTGTGGCATGAAACAAACCTCACGTCCATGGTGCCTTTTTAGGAATATGGGTGTAAGGAGAAAGACGACAAGAGATGAGAGGAGAGTTTTATTGTTTTTGCGTTCCCAAAATATTAGATTACTACCAAGAATGGGATGAGTTCTGATTAATGCAGTATTTATGTCAGGAAGAATCATGCTGTTACTGATGCTGCGTCACACTGCAACAGTTATCCTTGTTGTTATTGAAACTTTTGCGTGCAACAGAGTAATAAAAGTGACAAGGACAGATCTCTGGGATCTAAGAAGCTCTAGAGTACTTTGATCATTATGATAAATGAACCTCCTGCACTAATAAAATATTTCTCAGGCTATTTAACTTGTACCACTGAGAAAACAGTCCGTCTCTAAAATATGAAAGGAAAAGACACTCGTCCCACTGTTTGAAATATGCATAAAAACATAGCTAATAGCTTCTAGTTCCATCATAGCTGACTATATACATGTCTGAGAGTGTCTCACTGTCTCTCAAAAAGCTTCATGTTAAGAGGTTTTTTAAGGACAGATCTGTCAGGAGAGTTTCAGAAGCAAAAATGTAACCGTGCCAGTAATCATTTCCAGTCAGTATAAAGAGGTGCTGATATAAGTTCAAGTCAGAAAATCTTTTGTAACCATTAGTAAATCCCCATGGGCTCATATGTCAATCTCTTATAAGCACATTGTGTTTATTTACATTCCATATAGTTATAATGAAGAGCACTTGTGAATGTGGGCTGCTGTTGAGGAGACGTTCAGCAGGGCAGCAGAAGGATATGACATCAACTATCCGTTTTGTTTTCTTTATGCATTCCAGAGATTGTCTTATTATTGGGAGATTAGAGAGTCGGTAATACTTACCATTGGAAAAAGCGTAACGGCTAACTTGGATCGTGTGAGGCAGCTCAGCCAATCATACAATGGCAGAATCAGAATCAGAAAGAGCTTTATTGCCAAGTGTGCTTACACACACACAAGGAATTTGTCTTGGTGACAGAGGCTGCCATTTAAGATTAGGTTTTATTCATTTAAAAAACAGCATGATTGGTCATACATAACACTGATACTAGTCTCTAAAAATGTAATTTATTTGTTGAAATCTAGAACCTATAGAAAGAATACTTTAATGCATTATATCATCATCATACGCAGCAGTCACAAGTCATTACATTTCAAGTCGATTTATTGAAACATGGAAGCCATAGAAAGAACATATTTTATTTTCATTAAACTACATACAATATAATACAATAATTTAAATAATTAATGTCCTTTGTTCATTAAAAATGCATTATATCTACATAAGGCATGGTCACATAATAGTCATTACAATTCAAGTCTAATTTCAGGTAAAACCTGAAAACCAAAGAAAGAAAACATCAATATTTTTTTGACAATACACAATATTACACAATGTTTTTTTATTAAATAGTAATGCGACACACATTTGCTGGTAATAATGCCGTAAATGAGTCCTACCTATCGCAACGTTCCCTACTCTACCTTCTCTTAAAAAAGAACATTTTTATCAAGGTAAAATATACATATAGTTCCCAACAAAAGTATTGTTTAGTGTAAAACATGTTGAAGATTAGCGAACAGGTTGTCGATACATTAAATGATAAGCTATTTCCTCACAAAAGCTGTTTATTCAGCGTAGTGAAGCCTCTCCTCCACTGACATCTGTTAAAAAAAAAAAAAACGGCCTCTGGTCTCCTACTCTGCGTACCACCAAAGCCATTAAAGCACATTAGCCGCTAATGTGGCTAATATCGTTCCCTGCATACTGCCTAAGTTAGCATTAGCAGTTGCGCTTCTTTGGCTAAAGGTTGCAGGCTTGCCTTCCAGTGGCTTTGATGGACTCTTAGTTGGTTTTGTGTGCTTATTCTTGTATTAAAAAACCTTTGTGTTGGAACCTTTTGATTCATCTTCATCAGACCGTGACAGTAAGTTTGACTAATATGTGTGCATTTAGTGACATCTGTCATTTTGTCTTCTCATCGCCTCATTTCTCTATTCTCTATCTTTCTATCTATCTTGTCTGTCTGTCTGTCTGTCTCTGTCTTTTGTCTCTTCTCTTTGCTTAAAATCTCATTTCAAGTGAAGCCTCTCCTCCACTGACATCTGTTAAAAAAAAAAAAAACGGCCTCTGGTCTCCTACTCTGCGTACCACCAAAGCCATTAAAGCACATTAGCCGCTAATGTGGCTAATATCGTTCCCTGCATACTGCCTAAGTTAGCATTAGCAGTTGCGCTTCTTTGGCTAAAGGTTGCAGGCTTGCCTTCCAGTGGCTTTGATGGACTCTTAGTTGGTTTTGTGTGCTTATTCTTGTATTAAAAAACCTTTGTGTTGGAACCTTTTGATTCATCTTCATCAGACCGTGACAGTAAGTTTGACTAATATGTGTGCATTTAGTGACATCTGTCATTTTGTCTTCTCATCGCCTCATTTCTCATTTCTCTATCTATCTATCTATCTATCTATCTATCTGTCTGTCTGTCTGTCTGTCTGTCTCTCTGTCTTTTGTCTCTTCTCTTTGCTTTAAATCTCATTTCATTTCCTCTCTTCTTGTCACTTCATTTTCTCTTTACTTACATTTTATTCTTACCTTGTCTCATGCGTGTTTGCCTCTCTTGATTGTCTTTTTTAACTCTTTGTTCTTCACTTTGTTTCTTGTCTCTTCACTTCACTTTCACCTCTTCTTGTCTCATCTAGCTTCATTCCTTTAAGCTCTCTTCTTCTCATCTCATGTCATCTCATCTCTACCCGTCTCAACTCATCTTTTCCTTGCACTTTAAGTCTCTTCTGTCTCCATCACAAAAGTAAGAGTCCTCATCTAGGTCTCGTTCTTCAGGAGTCTCATTTCACAGACAGACACAGTTGCAGACAGCACTCTATCTATCCTGTCACGAGCTCTGACATATGACTGATTCTTTACCTGTCGTTTCCACAGTCATTTATGTGTGTGTCATAGACACTGTGTGACACTTTATTTATCTGACAGGCCTGTCCTCACACATCCAATGTATCGAGATCACTCCAATGCAAACAGCTCCTTATCTCTAACCCTGAAGCCAGGGTCACACACATAAAAATATCCACACAAACACATGTCCTTTAGTGTAATCTAAAGCATGAATACAATTTAGCAGTGCACATAGGCTATATATAGATTAGCGTGACCTACAAAAATATATGTGGCTCTGAGCTCTATAATAATACTGACACAAACAGTCAGCTGGTTGATAATGAAGCCCCTCATCACTTACTGAATCTGACATTCTCCACAGCTTCTTCACTCTTTCTCTTTCTCGGCATGTGTTCAAATAACACTTGCTGAATATCCTTTGATGAAAAATATGTCCGTTCTCAAATATGTGCAGCACACGACGGGACGCCCTAAATGAGGGCTTCCAAAAGCCTCCAAGTAGCGGCCCTGAAATTCTTCTGTCAACGATAAGATGACATGTGATTTGTGTGTGTGTTTGCGAAACGGAGAGGAAAGCAGAGAAATACTGATACCAGGTGCTTGCTTGACAGTGCATAATTAATTTCGTTTTGATCTTATGGGTTTGAGCATTAAAGCCCATCCACTGTTTTGTTTGTGTGCTGTGGTTGATGCACCATGTGAGAGCTAATGATAAGGCAGACATTTCACATGCAAATAAGACTGTTTTCAGTTCATTTTTTTAAAACATTGCATCAACTTCTCTAAAATACCTGCCAAAGACATTCAACAAACCCTTGCCTCAATAGGCAGCATTTTAGGTGCACTCAAAACTTAGACATCATATCTATCCTTCTAAGATGTTTGTTTGGACAAATTCTGAGGAAGCATCATATTATTTATGTAGAACACAATACAAGAATGCATTGCGATTTAGCTCAGTGAATAACTTATGTGAAATCACTGCGCTCAACCAATACTAGGGTGCGTATAGATCAATAAAAATCATAATCACTTTCAATGAAAAATGCAGCAGATTTGTAGTTTTTTTTTTTTTATTATTATACAAAAAGCACATATGTGACCCTGGAGCACAAAACCAGTCTTAAGTCGCTGGGGTAGATTTGTAGCAATAGCCAAAAACACATTGTATGGGTCAAAATGATCGATTTTTCTTTTATGCCAAAAATCATTAGGATATTAAGTAAAGATCATGTTCCATGAAGATATTTTGTACATTTCCTACCGTAAATATATCATAACTTAATTTTTGATTAGTAATATGCATTGCTAAGGACTTCATTTGGACAAGTTTAATGGCGATTTTCTCAATATTTAGATTTTTTGCACCCTCAGATTCCATATTTTCAAATAGTTGTATCTCAGCCAAATATTGTCCTATCCTAACAAACCATACATCAATGGAAAGCTTATTTATTCTGCTTAAACTGTTTAAATTATTAAATATAAATTATTTTGTAAAATATTTATTTATTGGTCTAAAGCATCATATATACTGTATATATATGTATTTATGTATGTATGTATGCATGTGTATATATATTATACCTTATCTGACAGATATTTATATGTGTGTGTGTGTGTGTGTGTGTGTGTGTTTAAAATTAAGTTATTATATATTGTATTGTATATATGATATATACTTCCTATATAGTGTGTTCCAAATCTGTCAGTTTGGCGGAGGTGCAGATCTAGGTTTTGGAACCAAATTTATGTCACATTTAATATTTTGTTGCGTGGAAACATACTAAGCTTAATTGAGACTCTCATTCATGACTTGCTTTACCTTTATCAGTTACATCACATTCAACAATTTTCATTGTTTTTTTTATTGTGTTTTTCTTTGGGTCTCCTAGAGTCAGAGTCATTCATTAATGAAGTTTGTTATTTATGTTGTGAAGGAATGCAGAAGTGGTGCTGATCTGAAGACTACACAGTAGTTGGTATGTGTAATAAAGATGCATCCATTAATAAACAGTTGAACCAATGGCTCTGTGGCCACTGGGTTCACAAATGATACACAAGCAGGAGGGCCTTGACCATGTCAGAAAGAGAGGCCAGCATGTAAATGAGCTTTAACACTTGTGCTTTTTGACCTCAGCAGGTCACAGACAGTCTGAAACACTCCAGACCTTAAAGACACAAATCTCGCTCAACAGACGACTCCCTCCAGATGCTTAAATGCAAATGAGAGGACAGAACAGAACAGTAGTCATAAATAATCAAATCATCAGCTGCACAGTTGAGGTGAGACGACACCTCATGTAAAGGGTGCTAATGTTTGACTGACTGACAGGTTGTTGGACTCTATATGGACTTCTATTGTCATGGATACCGCATCACATGACAGCTTTCGACTGTAGGAATACCCACAAGTGCCATGCATTATTAAATGAACATTCCAGATAAATAAGTAATTGCATAATTTACAAGAACAACTTAGCTCAAATAATTAAGTTGTAACAGAAGAATAATATGTGCTTTTATTATTATTAGTATTATTATTTACTAAAATACTAATAAACAAGATTAATAAAAATAACAATAAACTATAATATTAAATTAATCTTTAGAATATTATAATATTTAAACTATAATATTTCATAATTACAACAATAATAATGTTGTTTATTATTATTATTATTAATAAATATAAACGAATTGTTTATTAATTTAAATAATTAAATATAAATATTTTTTTAAATATTGATTTATTGATTAAAAAAAGTATTTAATTTTAAAATCAAATACAATTTTAAATTAAATTAAATTAAATTTACTTTTAATTGTTCACTTCCATTATGGTTGGCTCACTGTAGCCTTATTTTATTTTATTTATTTTTTTAAATTATTATTTATTTATTTATTTACTTATTTATTTATTTTTGGTAATCAATATTCTACAAAACCCGATGATTGATCTTATATTGAACCTGGGATATTTCTTTAATTAATTCCCAAGTTAAAAGTGTCTGATAATCCAATAATAACCAAAATAATGTGAATGATATTGATGTGTAACCATCTTTATGTAGAATAAAACAGATTTTTTTTCTTTTCTTTTTTATGGCACTGACTTGACATGAGTGTATATCATTTTAAACTCATTTTTCATAAGTAATATTCATTTCCTTGATATTTTTTTCTCCAGTCAAAAATGTTACTTCAAAAAGAAGATGGGTCACAAAATGGGTCACATATTAACTTAAATGATTTTAGCAAATGGCTGCAATATAACAAAGAGTGAAAAATTTAAGGGGGTCTGAATACTTTCCGTACCCACTGTATATATATATCTGTTCTCTATTATAGATCATTGGTCACATCACTTATTTAATGTCAAAGGGCACCAATTTTCTGTTGTAAATTGGACTGTCCTGTTGAGGAGAGATTTGAGTCTCTCTAGGTTTCTACCTGTGAGATAGAGCTGTGCTCATGTATTTTAGCACTAAACCAACAACCTTAACCCCGGCCCTCAACTTTATCCCTCTTTTCAACTTTAATTTCCTGTTGAGCCTCTCTTTTGGTAAAAGATTATGTAAAAATCTTTTTAAGTAAGGTTTATTTTCTCACCTTTATACGATGTTTCGCCTTCCTACGGAATGATCAGTAGAAGGAGAAAAGACTGAAATGAAAATATACATTTTCAGTCAATACTGATACTGTTTATGCTATTGTTTCTTTCATTGATCTAATTATCTGTTTGTAATAGTAATATTGAATTACATTTGATCCCTTTTGCTTTATCAACAGTTATCAGACTTGAATGTCCTGAATGAATGAATGTCTAAAGTTGATGCTCTAAATGTCCTCGTCGTGACGAACAATCACCAGACTCATCTATGTGGGTGACCTTCCTTTTTCCACATTCATTTAATGCAATTATTTAATAGTTTGTTTGTTTATTTCAGTGGGTTCATTTGAGTGCAAGGTGTTTTCATCATGCTGAAAAAATGTCCTGGCTCCCTCTGCTGGTAAATGACAAAGAGCACTTTCAGTGCACTTTGTGAACTTCATTATATATTTTTTTTCTTTTTGCCTCATGCAATGTATCTTATGTAATTCATTAAGCATTCCTGTGACATCTGTCGCCAATACCTTGACACAGTGACGAGAACAGCGATACAGAGTGGCCCCTTCCTGCTGAGCTACATGGGATTTCTTGGCCCCCGTTGTCATGGCAGCTGAGACTGAAGACTGCAGGCTTTAATTGTAGTCAACCCACTAGGAAAGGGGATATTGTTAATGAGGTTACACAGCTGGAAATGGGTGAAAGAGGGGATATGGAGCGACTGCCAGTCAGGGCTGAAGATATTGATCTGACCTTTACAAAACTGTTCTGCAGGGCAGCCTAACACAACTTTCACAGAGGTCAAAGGATGACAGACAGAGAGCCGTGATTGGCAGCTCAATGCAGGGCTGCTGCTTTAGACTCCTACTTTGTGTTTAATAACTACAGGAAATATCAGATCCAGTGTTTGATCGACCTGAATTGCCTTTACAGTCATCAGTCGTCTGTATGAAGAGAGAAAGATGTTAGAAAAGGCCAGAATTTCATGAGGAAAAAAGTGTGTGTGTGTGTGTGTGTGTGTGTGTGTGTGTATGTGGTTCAGGTATACCCTATACGTTATGATAATATAAAGATGATAATATCCAAAATGATTGTCCTTGTAGGGACAGTTTTTGGTCCCCATGAGGAAACAAGCTTATAAATCGTACATAGCTCTGTTACAGAGAATTCTCCTAGAGAATATTAGCCATCTGTCCATAAACTGATGCTGGGCAGAAAGACAATGATATTTATATATATATATATATTGATATATGTAAAATGGTAATGAGATTGTTGTTATGCAGGAAGGTCTTGTTTTTTTTTTGTTTTTGTTTTTTGGAAAGAGAGCAAGCAAATTAGGTTCCCAGCAGTCAATTTACAATTCAATTACTTAGATTTTTTTAATACAATAATTCTATTAAAATGAACAAAATTTTACTCTAGTAATTAAATTATACAAGACATGTCTTGGCCATATTCCCAAAATTTAAAGAAAAAGAAAAAAAGACCATTGTACAACCATTTTGTGATTTTTTTCCTGCATTATTTTGATGACAGTTACTATAAGCAAGTTTATTTATTTATTTATGAGTTTATGTATTTTTTCTTACTCTGAATTTATTAGCATTTCTGGACAGCATGTAATGCTGTAAGGAAAACCATCCTGTCAAGACACATTTAAAAAAAGAAAATGATCAAATCAGCACAAATCAGTACCACAAATAGTACCATGATGTATAAAAATTTTGCACTTTAAAAATATATTAATATTTCTGATATTTAGATAAATAAATATATTATTCTATTAAACTTTATTGTTTCCATTTCTAAAATTAGTATTCAATAAATAAATAAATAATGTACTTACAGTAATTGTCATCAAAATAGTGCAGAAAAAATATCACAAAAACAAACAAACAAACAAATATATTTTTTCACAAAGCAATAATTTTTAATTTGGAGTGAAATACGACCTTAAATATGACCTTATTTTACCATGTAGACCAATGATTATACATTTGTGTGTGTGTGTGTGTAATGACAAAACTTTTTTTTTAAGCGAAGTATTCCTTTAACTCCCTCGCCCCTCTGTAGACACCCTCTGTGAACTGACATGAGATCAGTGTCACAGAATTTGTTCCACCTACTGATTTTGTATTCTCTGTCTCCCCCTGCTGACTTTGTGCAATGCTGTCGCGTGTGAGGGTGAATAAGCGCCTCCTACACTATTCAACCACTTATGTCTAAGTGAGGAATGGGGGAGTCATTGAGAAGCCTTTTCATTGTAATTTATTACTGTGTTCTGTAGTTGCAAAGTTGCACCAGCAGAAGTCAGACTGGCGCTTTCTACAGATTCTGTAGGCTACTGGGTGCTTCCGTTCATATCAAAGGTTAAATTCAACCTGGTGTAAACCTGGCATCATGCCATTTGCACTGAGTAATACATTTGGACAGTGTGCGAATAGCTCATTGACTTTCAGAGATTCGACTTTAAAATATTTGCCTTTGTTTTTAGGCTCAATCGGTTGAGGGTCGTCGTTTGGCGCACCTAACGTCCTTAGCGAAGTGTTACCACTTGAATACGTTTGAAAAAACACTATATACCTGTATTTTATTTATATTTTTGTGATGCATAAATTTATAATGCGGCGTTTGCTGACAGTACTTATTTGTTATCGACGAAGCAACTGAATTATATATACAGTATATATATATGTATGTATAATAGGTATGTATAATGTCTATGTTAAAAATATATTAGGCATTACACGCACACATAATGTCTTAAATATATATATATATATATTTAATAGAATTTTTAGATAAATGTATTATTTTATATTTGCTATATTAAAATATCTCAATGGAAACAAATGTAAACAAAATTTCACTTTTCAATATAGCATCATATTTTGTTCGTGTTTCCACCGCCAAATGGCACAAGTTAACCAATAAACCCTTTTGGTAAATTTTAAATCTAGTCCAGTGGTTCTCAGTCCAGGTCTTGAAGTACTCCAGCACTAGCATTTTGGATTTCTCCGTTATCTGACACACCCAGTTCATGTCTCGTAGTCTACTAATAAGCCGATGATACAAATCAGGTGTGTTAAATGAGAGAACTATCCAAACTGTTCAGAGCTTGGGCTCTCAAGGACCAGGACTGGGGAAAAAACTGGACTAGAGGTTTCCTAAAACAGAGTGACTGTCAATTTTATGTGTCTTACACGCACACACTCACACGCCTCAACCCGCCCACCAATTGACAGTAGTGTGAGAGCGCGCGCATGAGAAACACTCATACCTAACATTTTTTTTTTTGCATACACAATCAGATACTCTCACACCTTAGAGTCAGTTTAGATGATTTACGGTGTCTGACACCTCTTTCTTGTTTATCGCGTGCGCACTCAACCTGTGCGTAATATTGATGAGGCCACTTGCATCTCCAGTCGTTCTTGCGCGGCTGTAACGACGCGCCCCTGTGGTTCACGTGCCACTTTTCATGGGTCTTTTTTTCCCGTGCAGGTCCAATAATCATTGATGTGCATGGTTGAATGTCATCGCTTTGCTTTACGGACTGCAGTTTCCTGCAGCTGGATCACGCACTGAACCTGTGGTTAGATATGACGCATCGGGCACAGTAGGGACGCGTCTCGGAGAAGCAGAAAGGTTTCAGACAGAAGGGACAAGCGGATCTGGACTACACAGGCGTCATGTCTAGCACGACGAAGAGCAAAAAGGAAAAGGAAATCATTACGGAGTATGAGAGCCAAGTGAAAGGTAAGAAGAACACTGGCACCTGATGGGTACTTGGAGACGGTCTCGTCTGATGCATCTAATACAAACCTTGTGCATGCGTTAAATTGACTACATATTGGCCAAATAATATTTCATAATGCCTTTCAGTTGCATTATTGCTGCTTATTTTGTGTGAATTGATTATCAGAGCATTAAATCGTTCTGCTGGAAATTGTTAAGCTGGTGGTTTTGTTTTAAAACATGTTAAGTGGTTTCTTGCTTTCTTTTGCTTGTTAAAGCTGGTAAACCACCTTTGACCAAGCAACTCAAAATGGTCAAGATAGTTTTTGGAACATGGTTACTGGTCAGCCAGCTAATGACCAGCTTGGATTAGCTACAAACCAGCTGCCAGCTGGTCAAGATGGTTTTTGCAACATGGAAGCTGGTCATCCAACGTATTACTAGCTAGAAACCAACCAGCTTAAAGTGGTTATGAGATTTGGAATATGGTAGCTGGTTGACCAGTTAATTACAAGCTGGAAATCAGCGGCCAGTTGGTCTAGATGTTTTTTTTTTTTTTTTTACAAAATGGTAGCTAGTCAACCAGCTTATTACTAGCTAGAGAACAACGATATTAATGTGGTCAAGATGAGTTTTGGATCATGGTAGCTAGTTGACCAGCTAATACCCAGCTAGAAATAAGCAACCAGCTGGTCAAGATGGTTTTTGCAACATGGCAGCTGGTCAACCAGCTTATTACTAGCTTTAAACCAACCAGCTTAAGATGGTTAGAAAGAGTTTTTGGAACATGGTTGCTGGTTGACCAGCTAATAACCAACTGGTCAAATGGTTTTTGCAACATGGCAGCTGGTCAACCAGTTTATTACTAGCTAGAAATCAACCAGATTAAGGTGGTTAAGATAAGTTTTGGAACATGGTTGCTGGTTGACCAGCTAATAACCAGCTGGTCAAAATGGATTTTGCAACATGGCAGCTGGTCAGTCAGATTAAGGTGGTTAATATGAGTTTTGGAACATAGTTGCTGGTTGACCAGATAATAACAAGCAACCAGTGGCTCATACAAGCTCAAGATGGTCCAGATGGTATATGTAATGTGGTTACTGGTCAACCGGCTAGAAACCTCAAGGTGATCAAGATGGTTTTTGGACCATGTCAGGTGTTTGACTAGCTATCTACTAATTAAAAACCAGCTATGAGCTGGACATACCAGCTCTAGATGGCTAATTCACCAGTTGATAACCACCTTGGACTAGCTAGAAACAAGCTACTGTGTTTCAAAACAATCTTAAGCTGGATTTCCAGCAGGAGGTGAGAGGCTTAAGTGAGGTAATTATGAAAATGCATGCTTCTTTGCATTCAACATATGCATTAGCATAATAATAACATATACAATCCACCCTGCATCATTTGTTTGCCCTTACAGCAGGGCGGCCGTTTGTGCGCGCACTCGTTTAACAGAGTGTAATCGATGAAATGGAAAGAGGGAGGGGGTGCGCGCAGCATCGCACAGGCTCCATGGCAACCCGCATGGCAACCTCTGTCTCCAGCACTTCAACTGTAGTCAGGTGAAGGTGTATGGCTCGTTTAGACCTCAAAAATGGAAAAAAATTTGGGAAAAATAGCTGGAAAGGGAATAGCACCAATTTGCTTTCCCTAATGCTGATATTTAAATGTAAGGAGCAAAGTTGCTTTCTCAGCTACTATTGGCCAATGGTGGACTGGGTGAGGGTGGTCTCTAGGCAACATGCTGATAGATTGGTGTAGTATTGGGGCCGCTGCGTTAGCACTCTCGCGGCAAAGATGGATGAACATATGGACGGCTCTCATTGTCAAATAGGTTTGTGTGCACGTGCACAAAGGTACACTCCGCTTTCAACAGACAACAGGCTCCTGCTGCATTGTACACGTTTCCATGGATACTCAACCACCAGTGTGTGTGAAGGTCCAATAGGGAAGCGATGGGTATCTGGCTGTGTGTGTGTCAGGGAGCAAGATCAGGGAATCCTCCTGCCGCAGCAGTGCTGTTTAGTATGGAGTGCACGTACAGCCGTGTGTGTGGCATACAGTAGTGTGACTAAGGATGGATTGAGACAGATGATTGATTTATGGTCATAAGGGACAGCGCTGTTATTCTCCGATATTACAGACACGTTTGCTATTGAAATATACTTAATTTTTTTTATTGATTAATAATCTTGCAGGTAAATGCATTCTGTGACCACGGATGTGTAAATGTGATTGCTTGAATTTTTATTTGACGCGAAATAATAGGTGCTGTGAAAAAAATGTCCTCGGAACATGCTTGAGTTTGTCAGTGACCGAACAGGAAATGGTTTTTTCTATGGGAGGAAGTTAGAAGGAAAGAGAGGCACATGACCTTGACTGTACCTGCAACTACACAGTGCGCGCACACACACACACACACACACACACACACATAAACTGAACTACACTTTTATGGTAATTCAAAGCAGTGTTATTTTAGTATCACTTATAGTTTTTGTTAATATTTTGAATTAGATTTTATTTTTTTATATATTTAGGTTTAGTACTTTTGTTGTGTGTTGTCAATGCATTTATATTTTTATTTTAGTAATTTTTAGTTGAATATATATATATTATATATATTCAGTACAATATTAAGTAACACAAATGTTTTTATGGTTTTAGCTAACTATTATAACCCTGATTCAGAGTGAGTTTAATGTGGAAAACATTGGTGTCTCTGTGTGTTTGTGTCTATGCGCATTCCTCAAAATATTTTTGCTTCATCAGCAAGAAACGGCACATGAGCGGGTGACTTTTTCAGTCCTGTAGGGAGCTTGCTATGACTAGAAACACAATTGTAAACCCCACCCTCATGTCATCCAGTGATAGCTAGTGTGTGTGTGAGTTATGTGTACAGTATGTTATCATGCAAGGTTTAATCTTTTCCAACGTGCACTTATAAGCACAAAATAAAAGACAGAAAATGGATTGATGTCTTACAGTATGACATTGCCATAATACTGCGTTTTAGCCTGTTATTCTCATGAGATTTGATGCTGGGTTGCACTTTTGGCTGCTGTCCAGTCCAAAGCCACAAACACACAGATACACATCATCGTCCAAGGCTGCAGACTGACTCGCTGGTGTACTTCCTCTGCCTAGAGTGACTGTATGAATCAGATTTATTGCGGCTCAGGGGATCCACTCTGCTACAAGACATTTCATCTCTTTGTTTAGAGTCCCAGAGAAGGAGCTGTCAGAGTCCAAACATCTCACAATAAATGTTCAGAGTGAATGCAAAGCGACGTAAAACAGGCTGTACAGATTAAAGGAGCATTTTTAGCGGGTTTGAGAAATATTATACTGCAGAATTTCCTGAATTCAACAACCATTCACAGAAAAAGTACCAAATTATTTTTTTCTTTTTTTGGTCATGCGGAAGGAACAAAGTGGTTTTGTTGCCCACATCCTCTTGTGCGTGTCGCTGTGTCACACTACATGATGAACTTTGGGTTTTTCTGATATGAAATAATAAGAAATGTCTTGCTTCTTTAAAACTTACAGATTGTTTTTACATACCATTTGATTATCTGTGTAACAGCTCTGTTTAAACACTAGTCAAAGTGCACAGTTAATGTGGCCCTGCAAACCTTGTAGATTATATACCGTATTGTCCCGAATATAAGACGATGTTTTTTTCTTGGAAATACATCTGAAAAAACGCGGTCGTCTTATTTATATTCAGGGTCTAGACTTTGACATGTCAATAATACACCCACAACAATAGGTGATGAGAAACAAGAGACCAAAAAATGCAGATGAGCTGAAGGCCACTGTCAAAGAATCCTGGGCTTCCATACCACCTCAGCAGTGCTACAAACTGATCACCTCCATGCCACGGCGAATTGAGGCAGTAATTAAAGCAAGAGGAGCCCCTACCAAGTATTGAGTACATGTACAGTAAATGAACATACTTTTCATAAGGCCAACAATTCACTAAAAATGTTTTTTTTTTATTGGTCTTATGAAGTATTCTAATTTGTTGTGAATTGGTGGGTTTTTGTTAAATGTGAGCCAAAATCATCACAATTAAAAGAAACAAAGACTTAAACTACTTCAGTCTGTGTGCACTGAATGTATTTAATACACAAGTTTCACAATTTGAGTTGAATTACTGAAATAAATGAACTTTTCCAGGACATTCTAATTTATTGAGATGCACCTGTATATTCGGGCCAATACGGTATATTGCAGGGAATTGGATGTGTGTGTGATTACTTATATTTTCGGAGAAAAAAATTGTTACCTCTCCCTTTGGTGATATTTGGGGACATTCATAATTGGAAAAATGTAAATGGTTAAATTATTAAATGGTATTAAGTATAATTCAAATTAAGCATAAATATAAATTATAATAAATATAATTAACATAATAAAAATTTGTGTGGTAGGCTGTTCAAATAGGTTAATCAGAAGCACAAATTGTGGTATCAGATCAAAACCTTTTCTTAGTTTCAGTGTCGACTTTATTTTGTTTTGCATTATAATTAGCATTATGTAAAACAATTGTAAGTCTATTCCTGTATATGAATATGCATATTAATTACCTACTTCATAGTATATAAAAAGCAATACACCCAATTAGTAGCATGTCCAAATGTGCAGTATTCATAAAACAGTAGGCAAAAAAAAAACATACTGCTTCTGCCAAGATTTTAAAGTCATATCTGATGGACACTTTACTGCCACAGGAGAGGATTTGTCATGTTTGTGAATGTTGTAAAACAGCCACATGAATGATGTCTAGGTCATATGACAGTTACAACATGGTGTAAAATGTTCATACTACCAAAATTCATACATGCATATTAATGGTCAAAAGTGAATTCTTCATCAAAAGCAGTACATACTTAGTATGCGATTTCAGCTTCTGAAATGCGTCGTTTAGGTAGAAAAATCAATGTGTATGTGTGGACTGTAACACAAGTCAGGTGATGGGCGAATGCTGAGAGCTGAACAAGGACCAGATGTCCACAACGTGTGTGTGCTTGCAGGAGTGTGTGAATGTGAGTTTGTTTGTGTAATATCGTCCCATCCTCATGTACGCATCTCAGCCCTGGTCATGTTTCAAATTAATGATTGGAAACAGCATATGGCCCCACTTCCTCTTTTCGCGAATAGACAGTGAACAAATAGCTAATTTGGTCAAAACTGATTTCTTTGTATCAGACTCAAGACCAGACAGATTTCCCAGCCACCCACTGCATGTATTTATAACGGGAACCCTGTAAGTCTCATTAATCAAGTATAGATATCGATCCAGTCATCTATTTAAGACCACAGCAGAGAGGACCATATACACTGCAGAATTACACTAAAGATTGTGGGTCTTAAAGACTGTCTTTGACTTTACTCTTGGGTTTAAAGCAGAAAGCTTAGTTAGCCAGGCTTGATTTTTCAGATTATCTCGAGTCGTATTTCGAGTTGAAACAACAGAGATGTGCTAATGGAGCTTAGTCAGGGTAAACGCCGTATTTTGATTAATGTGGATGAAATTTCTTTTTGCATTTTTAATGTTTTGACTGTCTCTTCCAAAAAGACTCATTTACATTTGTGTCAAATTAAGTTCTGGTCTGGTGTTGAGACCTTACACGTTCTCCTTAGCTGTTTGTATCTACTGACCTTGGATTTGTTAGTGTTTGATTACATTTGATGTGTCTTGTGTGCTGAATGAAGCCTCTCCTAATGCTAGCTTTTCCTTGACACTATGCAAAGACATTCACTTCATCAGTGTGTGTGTGTATGATTTACCGTGATTTACAGAAAAAAAATGTCTATATAAAACAGAATTTTTTTTTCTGTAAATCGTGGTAAATCTTTCATTGTTTTGATGATTTAAAAACCCTTATATATACACTGTGTGTGTATATGTGTGTGTGTGTATATATATATATATATATATGTGAATTTAAGAAGAACAAAACTTGAAGTATAATCAATAAATGTTGACCAGAGATCTTATTTTAATTGAAAACATCTACTTCCATGGGGAAAGACTGAAATCTCCAAAATGTATTTAATATATTTCAAATCAGCAATAAAATCCGATAACAGTTGTAGTATTAATTTAGCTCAAATCGTTGCAAAGACGATTAATTTATTAAAGACTGAAAAAGTGTTTTTCAGGCTAGTTCAATTGATGTATATTCACAAGTGGAAAAAACCTGATTAACTTTAAGGCAAAAATTGGGGTGTTTTGACACGTGATGATATTTAAGACTTATAAGCGAAGAGTCGGCATGCTAATATGATTTTTTTTTAGACTGAGAGGACAGAGTGTGTGCCTAAGATTAAAGGAAAAGCTGAAGGAAAAAGCTTAAGAATTAAATTAGCTTTAGATGAATAGAGGAAAGCGAGAGAAGAGGAGATCCAGATAAGACGTCTAAGGAGAAATGGGAAATAAATGGGAAGTAGCAGACTAGCGTAAAACATGGTGACGTATGTGGGGTTTTTTTAGAGGGTAAAAATGCGAGTTCCCCTTTCTTCCACATAAATAGTATATTTTTATATTTATGGAGGGCATAAGTGCGTATTTTGCTGCCGTTGTGGTTTGAAATTCCCATTTTTCTAAATCATGTGAATATGGGAGTGTGTGGTTGTATGCGCTAGCGTGTGTGTGTGTGTGTAATGCAGCATGCCTGCACACTCCTCACACTCACAGGTTGCTGAGCAGAAGCCTTGTTGCCATGGAGACAGTCTGGGTCGGGCGCATGCCGCAGGGTATCAGACATGCTCACCGCGGTCACAAGTTCAAAGGTCAAACACCAGATAGACAGCGACTTGTGAAGACGAACAATTTGAACAATTATAAATGGCAATTATTTTATGGTAGTGAGTGGAGCACATTATTTTTACACCATTATACACATTTTGTTTGCTTGTAAACTGGCAAATTTTATTTTTCATCATGGTAAATGTCCATATTTATGTACTGGCTATGGGAATTTTATATTTCTCCGCTAGATGAAATCCATCACCATGAACAAACATGTTTCCGATGCTTTTATATTCTTTTTTTGTGCTTCAAAGGCTTGTGGAAATGAGTCACTGTCTATTTATTTGTCGCTGGGAAAGCAAGTTTCAATGCACTTCCAGTTCCGCAGTTGTTTCAAGCTGGTTTTTGCCAGTGAGCTGTTCGTGACTGGTTTGAAACTGCATGCACATTGTCCAGATGACAGATGAGCGTGTTTCGAGCATCAACATGAGTGGAGGCAGGGGACGGCCCATGTGAGGATGCGCTCCGTTGCAGTTGGATGTTTTCTCTCTTGAGATTTTCTTGAGAACAGCTCTGTCAGCAACAGCTGTACTGGTAAAAGACTGATGCATTGGCTAGGCCAATTAATTGTCCAATATTTGGCTATTATTTTATTAGTATTTAGCATTATTTATATACTATTATAGTTTTATTAATATTTTGAATTAACTTTTATTTTCAATTTTATTAAATTTTTTATTAGTTGTATTATTAGTTGTAATACATTACATTAGTTGTATTTATTATTAGTTGTATTTTGTTACATTTTTATTCATTTTTGAATTATTACTACTTAGGTTGAATTTATTTGTGTGTATGTATATGCATGTGTGTTTTTATATTTATATAAATATATGTATATATATATATATGTGTGTGTGTGTATTATTTACTATTTATTATTACATGAATATTAAATATATTTGTTGTACATATATTTTTAAATAATTTTACTGTTTTGTTTTTTTACAGCTAAATGCAGATTTGTTTTTTATTTTCTTTATTGTTTATTTTCTATAAATATGGATATATTTACAAATTAGAATTAAAGAGTAACATTATCAACTTTGACAGCCCTATTTTTCCCTACAAATGGCTTACCTATAATTGTCGCTGCATATTAAACTGCAAAAGTGTTTAAAAAAAATCACATTCTGGAAAAAGTAACCTGCACCACTCAGGCAGTGCTGACATTCATTTGGCACATTTTTTTTTTGAATATCACCTCCGATTCTCTGCTGTGTTTCAGTTGTTTCTTATATTGTATCAAAAGAGTCACCTTGCTCACCATGCCACAAATGCAGAACACGCAAACACACACACATACGCGTTACATGTCTCCACTTCTCACAGTCCCTCCCACCCTCCTACACACACACACACACACACACCCACGCAGAGCTCACGCCAAGCCTGCTGTCTCATCTATTATTTCGAGCCGGAGAGGCTGTGTGACATTAAACAGTTGGTCTATGGAGAGAGAAAGAGAGGGGGAAAAGTGTGAAGGAGAGGAAGAAAAGGAGGGAGAGAGTGAGCTGGTGAAAGGGAACAAGGGAGTGTTATTATTAAAAGCAGTTATTAAAGGAATAATTTGTGCAAAAATGAAAATTACTCATCCTCATGGTGTTTAAAACCCAGGCAGAACCTTGTATTCGGGATTGGGGTGCAAAATGTAAGAATCAACCATTACACCATAAAAAAACATATCAATGTGAATATTTTGGTGGGACGGGGTGTGGAGGGGTAGTGTGTCCTAGAGGGATTATTGAGGTGTTTATGGCTCTGTTTCAAAACCATATGGCTGTTTTATGTGCTCATTTCCATGCAATTAATAACAGGCACTTAATCTTTTTGAAGCTTCCAAAAGGATGCAAAAACACTGTAGAAATATCTTGTAGTTCATATGACTTATGCGCTTATGTGATCACTTTATGTGAGGAACAGACCCGAATTTAAAATGTAATTCACTGAAAGTCTGTCCTAGTTCTGTTTGGTGCGTTCGTGAGAGGACATGAGAGTAGTAGTAATAGTCTGATTTATTTCTTAAATCTTTCTTTTGAGTCTTTTAAATGAGTAGGTTGATCAGGTTAAAACGAGAATGATTCGTTCACAAATCTAACTCATGATTCAGTCACGTCTTAGATTATCAGTGTTATAATGGCTTGCATTTCATGCAAAGATATAATATGTCTTGACTTACTATATTTAACTTGTATGTCTTGGTTATAATATTTAACTTAAACTATTAAAACATTTGTTAACTGAAATAAAGCTGAAATAAAATATTAAATGAAAAATTTGTCAACTGAATGAAATAAGTTCAGGGTTAAGGACTAAAATTATTAACTAGGAAAAAACCTACAAAAAACAAACTGATACAAAAATAAATTAAACTTAAGTAGCAATAATTAATAAAAATATCAACAGCAGGTAACAAAATTAATAAAATGAAAATAAATGAAAAATAAAAGCTAATTCAAAATATTAATAAAAACTATTTTAGTATATAAATAATACTAAAATGACACCGCTTCAGACAAATTCGATTATAATTATAATTTACGATAGGTTTGAATGGAGAATGGCTTCTGAAGATTCAACTTTGTCAAAACGGGAATAACTTGCATTTTAAAATATATTAAAATATAAAATAGTTATTTTAAATTGTAATAATATTTCAATATTACTGTTATTACTATATTTTTAATTATATGCAGCCTTGGTGAGTGTTTTTCAAAAACATAATATTTTAATGACCCCAGACTTGTGTATATATAGTTTATATTTCCTGCCTTAATTTTAAACAGCATTTTTTGTTGTCTTTATAGTTTCATATAGTTTCATTATTTATTTTATTTTATTTATTATTTTTTTAAAGTGTATTTGTGCTGTCTTGAAAATAAATTGCACTTGATCAGATATTTTCTTGTCTAATTCATAAGAATTAGATTATAAATGCATGAGTCTAGACTACTTTTATTATACATTTGCACCTCTTTTAAAAAAAACTGAAAGCAAGTCTCTATCGACTGCCTTAGTATGGAAACAGCAATGAGTTTGGAATGGCATGATGTTAAGTAAATGAAGACAGCATTTTAATTCTGACTGAACTATTCCTTTAAGGAAAAGGAGTGTGGAGTTTGAGGTGAAGTGGAGATGAGAAGTAGGATGGAGAATCCAGAAAACCTCCTCCCATTAAACACACACACTAATCCCCATGGGATGCTCCACTCCACTACCTGTTGTCTTGGCAATGGCAGTGAGTGTGATAACCAGTGTGTTGTTAAGGAAGAATCCAGACCGGCTTGTTAGGAGGAAAATCTCTGGTTCAGGGAGCACAACTTCACCCATCAGTGCCCACTTTGTGTTCAAGTTGCTCCCGAACATGTCATGTGATGTCAGTTACACTGCAGCTGTCATTAAGAATGAAACACTGTCGTTTGAAATGGCCGTTGTTAATACGCTAACATAACTTTGTGTGTGTGTGAGCAGAGATACGGTCTCAGTTAGTGGAGCAGCAGAAATGTCTGGAGCAGCAGACGGACATGCGGGTTCAGCTCCTCCAGGACCTGCAGGATTTCTTCAGGAAGAAAGCCGAGATCGAGAGCGAATATTCACGCAACTTGGAGAAGCTCGCAGAGCGATTCATGGCCAAAACCCGCAGCACCAAGGACCACCAACAATACAAGTGAGTGGAGGTTGTGTGTGTGTGTGGCAGACTGTGAATGTGCATGAATGATTCAAGAGCAATTTTCATAGAAACGAATCCGTGGCAAATCGTTTAGGTTCAGGTGCTTTTTTTCTTTCCTTTCATTCACCTCCAAATAATTTCTCCCTCCCTGTTTTGTTCGACTGTGGTTTGCGGTGGATTAGGGCGACGTCTGGAATATTTTACCCATGATGCTCTGCAGCTTCATGCTTGAAAAATCAGAGAGGAGAAGCGATTGCTGTGTCTGCTGTAGTTATTGTTCTTGTGTGTGTGTGTGTGTGTGGACGGGCATCTGTGTATTTGCTGTCTCATTAATGCAGATAACGTTCTGCTGGGAAAATAGAGAGATGAGGGATGAGCGAGAGAGAAAGAGAGTTTCACAGTTTCTCTTCTGTTGCATTTTTTTCTCGTGCTGGGCACTGTTAGTGTGCTGGTCCTCATGGGGCTGTCCCATCGGATGCCTACTGAGCTTTATGATTAGTCACTGGCTGCTGAAGACATTCGCCTCTTTGGTCCAAAATGGCTTCCCATTGTCTTTTCGCAACAGCCATTACTAATATAGAAGATCAAGTGTGTGAAACAAAATGGCGTCTTTTACCTTCACATCGGCAGGTGGTTAAACCACCTTCACTCTCCAAAATAAATGAGCAATTTGCACAGAGAGAAATGCAATGCAGTTTTTGGCAGTAATCAGTTTAAAACATAGTTTAATCATGACACCTCTCTGAAGATTTTAGCATGGTGATGGATATAACAGATGCTAGCCAGCCATATAAATGCAAGACAGTAAGCTCATTGGCTGCTTATGCAGCATGAACCAAACAGCTTGTGCCAAGTTGTTTAACTCTCTGAATATCATCAGTTACGTTAACAACCCATCAGCCTGCGCCATCTACAGTTTCATGACTAATCTATATATTTATACAAAAGTCTGGGGTCAGTAAGATTTTTATTATTTTTAATGCTTTTATTCTGCAAGGATGCATTAAATTGGTCAAAATTGATAGTAAAGACATTTATAATGTTACAGATTTTTTTTTATAATGTTACAAATTTTAGTTTCAAATAAATGCTGTTCTTTCGTATTTTTGATCAGTCAAAGAACCCTGAAAAAATGTATCACTGTTTCCACAAAAATATTAAGCAGTACAACTGTTTGTAACATTGATAATAATAAGAAATGTTTCTTGAGCTCAAATGAGCGTATTAGAATGATTTTTGAAGGATCATGTGACACTGATGTAATGATGCTGAAAATTCAGCTTTGCCATCACAGGAATAAATTACATTTTTTAAATATATTAAAATAGAAAATGGTTATTTTAAAGTGTAAAAATAATTAGCAATATTACTGTTTTTTACTGTATTTTTAATCAAATGTGAGCATTCTTTAAAAAAAAGTAACCCCAAACAGTATTTTTACAGTATTTATTAGAGAAGCAGCCATGTTTGTGTTGATGACAATACTTTATTTACAACTCTGTATAGAAAACCTATGGATCGGAATAGCATTCTTCATGCCAAAAGTTTCCATCACATTCCTCTGAAGAAAGGTCTCCCTTACAGTCAATTTCTTCGAATCAAGAGGATTTGCACAAACACTGATGATTTTGAGATGGAATGTAATAAGATGTACAAACTTTCTTAGAGGATATCCTGATAAATGGCTTAAGCAAGCAATTGAAAAGATAAAATCTACACCAGTTAAATCACAATCCAAGACATCTCAAAGACCACCTTATATGTGTTGTACAACCTTCACTGTTCATAGTCAGACAATAAAGTCTATCATCAATAAACACTGGCATGTTCTGAGAGCTGATGACATTGGATATAGAATATTCAAGGAGCCTCCCCTTTTTTCATATTATAGGGGACGTAACATAAGAGATCATTTAGTCAGTTCGGATACCTTCATTAAGGAGAACAAATATGTGACTTTGGATCATTCCACTGGCTTCTTCCCATGCAGGATTTGTTCAGCTTGTGAAAATGCAATTAAAACGGATTCTTTCACTAGCACCACCACTCAGAAAAAAAATCAAAATTAGAGAGACTATCACTTGTTCATCATCTTTTGTTATTTATCTTATTTCATGCCCATGTGGTCTACAATATATTGGCAAGACTAATCGTCAATTAAAGACCTGCATCAACGAGCACATGAGCTCTATTAGAAAGATGGATATTCATTCTCCTGTGGCCAGACATTTTGCGGATGCTGACCATAAACTTAGTGATATGAGATTTACAGGTATTCAGAGATTGATCAGTTCAAGAAGAGGTGGTGATTCTAACAAAAGACTGTTACAATGTGAAGCTAAGTGGATCTATTATATGGACTGTGTATATCCGAAGGGATTAAATGAAGAACTTAAATTGTCTTGTTTTTTATGAATTGTACTTTTGTTAACTCCAACAGACAACCATTGTTCTCTAATTTGATGTAGATTATCCATTGCTTTACATATACACACATTGTGGCTATTTATTTCTTTTTCCTTTTTCTTTTCTTTTATATTATGTTATAATTTGTATTTTTATTTATATATATATATATATATATATATATATACATACACACACACACACAT
>NW_015624564.1:1102894-1120158 GCF_001515625.1 Sinocyclocheilus rhinocerous | reverse complement strand
TCTTATATTGTTTTCATCTGCTTGTGAACTCTTTGATGTTGAGTGTGCGGACTTTTTTCAAGCTCTTCACCTACAGTATTTATTAACAATATTTTATCAACTTATTTTTTAAAAAGGATGAAATCACTGCACTTTACCAACTCCGGGTGCATAGTTTTTAGTTTTTTTTGCATGAAAAAAGCAAAGATCTGTACTCCTTTTTCTTATTTTTTTTTATTCTTAATATTTCATTATGCAACACATCACATGTGTTTTTTTTTGTTTGTTGTTAACGTATTTATGCTGTCCTAAAAATGCCACTTGGTTAGATATTTTCGTTTTATGCAAACAGAGACATTTTAGTGTGCATTAAGAGTTGAAATACTTTTAGAGGCTGTTGTATGTAATACTCTCATTAAGTTTGTGAATTCAAGCATGAAATATATTATGAAAAAGTGAGGAATATAATTTAATGTTCAAAGTTTTACATGGAATGAGATTCAGAGCATTAACTTGTCATCAGTGGTTTGTATGTTGATATATATTCACTAATGAGTCATTTATTATGAAGATTTTATGAGTGCGTTCAGCTAATTCTCATCTATAGAGATTTTATGGGTTGTGGCACATTTCCTTAACATCCTCAACCAATCAGTTCAGTGAACGGCAGTTGAAATCTTCAGCAAAGCCTCAGCATTTCTTGAGGATAAATACGAAATGGTTCATTAGTGGATTTGGATGACTACTTGGAAAAAAGCCACAGAGCAGCACTTGCAAAAACAGCATGAACAGCAAATCCAGGGCCACCCAGAGAGAGAGAGAGAGATTCACTTTGAATATCACAAAGAGATTGTGATGTATGATTTTAAGCTTGACATTTATATATACAATGACTGCAAAAAATTTAGATCACTTAAATGTATGAATGTTGTATTATATCACTAGATATCAGATCAATAGCATTTGTTTTGAGAAACAAGCACATTTTAAGCAAAATGTTTCAGAAAACATTTTTAAGATTATATATTTTATAATTAAAGAATGCTTGCAGATACCTCTACCCTATATGTATTAGGGCCTACATGAAAAAAAAATATTTTAAAGAATATATAATTAAAGGTTCTTTATTTTGATTTAAACCTTTCTTAAAAGTTAAACATGGCAAAAATAAATACATAAATGAATTTTTTTTTTTTATCAAATGCAACTGACAAACACTTGATAAGTTTTCTTTTCTTGTATTTGTAATTTTGTATTACTTTGCATCTACATATTAAACACACATTTCCGTGGCTTTCAGGAAGGACCAGAACCTGCTTTCTCCTGTGAACTGCTGGTATCTGCTGCTGAACCAGGTGAGGAGGGAGAGTAAGGACCACGCCACCCTCAGCGACCTTTACCTCAACAACGTCATCACACGCTTCACGCATGTCAGCGAGGACAACATGCGTCTGCTCAAGAAGGTGAGGTCAACCACAGGTCAGCGTGGAAGGTCGTTCCTGTCAGCACTATAATGTGATGGGATGCACGTATAATTACATCAAAATGAAAGCTGGAAAAAATGTGCATTCGTTAAAAACACAGCCGGTGGGAGACAAAACCCCACATTTTTCCTTCAGATAATTAAAACATGAACAACTTTTTACTCTCTGGTAATAGTGGTGTTAGAATTTGTGCCTAGCAGTTAGTTTTGATTCTTTCAATATAATTATCACTCTTAAACTCAGATTGCTTTCTCAGATTGTGTGCATGGCTGTGGTTTTATTTTGTGTGAATTCACCATTTATTATTCAGGCATCATCTCTGTAGAATCCAACACAGTGGTGGTTTATTTATAGGAAGTGAATTTCTTTTTCTGCACTGCAACACTTGAGTAGACCAGCACTAATGTAATAACAATAGCAGAAGGGTCAATGACAAATAGGAATGTCCAAGATACAGAAAAAATAGTTTAAAATGCATGTGCTAGATCATATAAATGTAATTTTTGTATTCATGTTGGTTGCATATGGTTTTAAAAAAAGTTGTATACCATTTTGGGAACTTTCTTGCTTCTTAATACACTGCTTTACTGTTGTTTCCCTTATGAGACAACAATAACTACAGCTCTGTCATGACAACTCTCGGAGGGATTGGCATGGTAATGTACATGACAATGTTAATGTATTTGGTCTTGGCGGAATAGATCTGCTACGCTGCTGCGGCAGAGCAAGTTCCGAGACTTGCTACTGCCAATACATCCACAACATGCTGCTGTGAGCATGTAAGAAATATTGCTGCTGCAAATATAACATACATGAAATAACCCCCATATAGCATACATGAATCACCTCGTAGCAGATCTATACAGGTGGAGCTGGGGAAGGTGGAGGGTTTCTGAAGCAAGCTGCAACTGCTACGGCAAGCACTAGTCATATATTTGAATGTTGAGCAGCGAGCTCATTGGCTACCGATACAGGAGCGAGCCAATCAGCTGTGCCATGTGATAATGATGTCATTAGGTCAGATTGAGTTAGACCTATCGGACTGCACCATCAGAGTTTCATGCCAGAACTCTGTATTAATAGTAAAGTTTATACCAAACTACTTAAGGTTTTTTTCCTCACAACGGTATCATGACAGGACAGTTGTATCATCCTGATATTTTTTACTCTATCCCACCACAAAAAAAAAAGTATATATAAAAGAGTGTGTGTGAATTTTATGTTTTATATGAATACTTTATATGAATTTTCAATCCTGAAATATCATCCTGGTATTTTTGACTTTATCCCACCACAAAAAACAACAACACACAAACACTCTGTGTATATATAAAGCTGTGTGTGTATGAATTTTATATTTTATATGAATTTTAGTTAAAAAATTAAAAGCATGCTCGTCATAGAAGAGTTGTCTTTATTTCTTTGAATATGATTAAAATAATTAAAGAATGGAATGCAAATACCTTTATATATTCTTTAAAATAAATAAATAAATAGTATTTTATTAAATGCATTGTTAATAAATCCAGTCAAAAAATTCTCTGTTAAAACTCACTAGTGACACTCCAAAAGAAAAATGTGACTTGGTCTAGTACATCTGATGGGCCCAAAAGGTCGAGTCGAGAAGGTACTGCGTAACATGACTGATCCAAGAGAAGTAAAGCAACATAAGTGGGCATTTGAGTTGTTTTGATCTATCGTGTTAGTTGAGAATTGACAAAGCGAGGACAGCGATTCTTGGCTGTATATTTGAGTTTGACCCAGTTCGGCCCTTACTCTCTGTCCATTATAACACACCTTGTGTTTTTTTGACCCACAGAGCAAAGAGATCATTTTCCAGCTGCAAGAAGACATGATGAAGATTCTTAACGAACTCTACACGGTGAGCTTGTCTCATTCTCTCTCATCATCTGTTCAATCTCTTTTTGGATTGCTTTTTCATCCCATCACTTTGCTGGTGCTTTTCTCTCACATTTTATCATTCCATCAATACATAATTCGCCCCTCCATCACCGACACTCTGTCTCTCACTTCCTTTCTTCCAGAACTCAACTGTATAAGTTTCATCTATCTATCATTTACTAGTTCCAACATTTCTGCATTGCTTTTTTGCTTCGTGATAGCAGTTTTCCATTTGTCTGCAACATCTGCAGCTGTTTATTTTACACAATTCTATAGTTGCTGAAAAGACGAATGGTGAATGAAATGGACTTTGAAATATTTTCACAACTGTGCTTGACGTGATGGTACCACAGGAACACATACAGTCCCCAACCATTCGCTAATACATCAGAGTATGAGAGCAGATCAGGACTCATGTTGCATGATTTAGCTTGTAGCGAGGAGTGTCAGGCCATCCAAGATGTAGATGAGTTTGTTTGATTTGGAGAAATGTAGCATCACATCACTTGCTCACCAATGGATGCCCTGCAGTGAATGGGTGCCGTCAGAATGAGAGTCCAAACAGCTGATAAAAACATCACAATAATCCACAAGTAATCCACATGACTCCAGTCCATCAATTAACATCTTGTGAAGCGAAAAGCTGTGTTTGTATGAAAAAAATCCATCATTAAAGTGTTTAAACCTTTGCTTCTGGCCAAAATATGCACCATGATCCATAATTGCACTTCCTCCAATGGAAAAGTCCGTCCCCTGTTGTCCTCTCACATCAAAATCCACCGACATATTTGTTTAGAACATTTTTGGCCTTTTTTTTGCTTGTAAAAAGTGCTTGATTTGTGCACGTTTCTCTCTCGATTCAGACTAGACCACTTTATCTCTCTACAAAGCAATATTATGGACACAATTTAGCAATGAAAGCAACAGTTTGAACTTAAAAACATTTTTATGGATTTGTTTATTACAATCACGCAGCTTTTTAGAATATTGTCTTGTTTGTATCAGCGTTTTGGACTCTCATTCTGACGGCACCCATTCACTTCATAGGATCCATTGGTGAACAAGTGATATGATTCTAAAATTCAAAATTTTTCATATGGCAATCATTACGCACGCATCCATGTGGACACAGATACACAACAGACATTTATGAATCAGATTAGCTCAGTAGGATGGGTTGCATTCTGCTCAGAGTTTTTGGGCTTGTGGGTAATGTAGTTTTCCCTCTGCTCTGTCCTCTGCAGGTGATGAAAACGTATCACATGTATCACACCGAGACTCTAAGTGCAGAGAATAAGTTAAAGGAGGCAGAGAGGCAGGGTGAACGGCAGGGCCGGGGCGGAGAGGCCATCTTCAGTCTGCGCACCGAAGATCGCCACCAAAGGCGCAACGCTGCTCGCAAAATCCAGAAGATGAAAGAGAAGGTGAGTTCCACATCTTTTGCTTTGTGTTTTTCTGTTGTATTGTTGTTTTTTGAGGAATCTTTGTGTTATACCTAATGTGTGTTTAGTTGTTTGCAATCTAAGAGTGTATTATCCACTATGTTAATTACATTCTTTGAATTTTAATGTGCCAGATGTGTTTCCAGAAATAGTGCAAAGTTCATTTGTCTTGATGAAATACTGTGAACTGGAGTTATGGAGTAATTCGGTGGACATTATGAGGGAATAATTTCTGATTTGTGCATAACCAACCTGAAAATGAGCCTATTTTGTTGCTGTTGTTGGCTTAGATGATTTGATGCTTCATTATAATGATGGTTATGAAGATTTACTGAGAATTGTTTTGGATGCCTGGTTGATTTAACGCTATATTATTATTTTTATTTTTTTATTTTTTTATGTGATTGAGCTGAAATACATTATAACGTCAGTGCTTTCCAAATGTAATTTTGAAATTATTCAGTTAAATCCTGGTGCAGAAATGTTCACTGGGGAGTCTAGGGGATAAAAGCAAAGAAGAGCAGTCATTTTGCAAACTATTCTGTAACCGAAAACCATTGATAACCATGTTTTTGTAGGGCACAGTATGGTCCTACACCAGTATAAACTGACCCAGGAGACTATAATGTCAGACAGTGTAAATATAGCAGTCTATATATATATACAGTAGTCTCTGTTCATAACATTAATTTCCAATACATACACCCCCATGACACACTGCGTGTTCACTACAGTTTGGCGCTGCATTCATTTCTCTCTTTCATAAGGGGGAGGAGAGGTTAGAATGAGCAATTGTTACAGTATTGGACAGAATAGGCAGACAGGATATCCCGATGGATTGATTCACATATAAATGTAAATGTATAGGCATTGCTGTTTTTAATTCAACAAGGATGCATTAAATTACTCAAAAGTGACAAAAATATTGATAAAGTAATACTGATTTTTATTTGAAATAAATGCTCTTTTGAACTTTCTATTGATCAGACTGAAGTAATGGCTGCTGAAAATTCAGCTTTGCATCACAGGAATAAATTACATTTTAAAATATATTAAAGTTGAAAATAGTTACTTTAAATTGTAATATTATTTCACAATATTACTGTTTACTGTATTTTTGATAAAATAAATGCAGCCTTGGTTAGAATTTCTTTCAATACCATTTAAATTAAATTACAGACCCCAATGCTTTTGAAATGTAGTATACATCATTACACAAATCACTGTCCCATTGATAAAGGACTTGAATGTTCAGGATGCTTGCTTGATTTAATGATAATGTTGCTTTAAAAGATCTCTGGGTTTTACCAGCAGCCGAGGAACTTTAATTAAAGAGACGCAGCCGTATAAGCCAAACCTCGCTGTGCTAACACACTGCCATTAGAAACAAGTTAGTCGATAGGCCGTCAATAAAAACATTTTATCTTCTTGCCTTGATGGAGATATAGCACTTACTAAACACTTTGTCCTTCTCCCTCTCCTTCAACCTCTCTGTCTCTTTTTTCCCCCCAGCGCCAAGCCAAGTATTCAGAGAACAAACTGAAGGTTATGAAAGCTCGGAATGAGTATCTGTTGACTCTGGAGGCCACGAACGCTTCTCTGTTTAAATATTACATCCAAGACCTGTCGCATTTGATTGACGTGAGTATCTGATTAGGGCTGTGTTCTGTAATGCACAGATTGTGAGTCGACGGCAGGAAATTACCACTGCATGAAGGGCATGGTATTATGGTTGCGTTTATTTGCTTTTCACCAAGCACAGTAATGAATTATAGTCCTGATTAATAATCACTAATTAAGGCAGCCTCCACTGCCTTTAATTAGAGACAAACGCACCCTGTAACAGGCAGGACGGGATGGAGATTAAGCCTTTAATTACAAGCACACATTAGCACATTCTGAAACAGGCCATGTTTAGAATGAAATACTAGCATTCTTGTTACTCCCTACTGCACAGGATATACTGCCCTCTATCTATCTATCTATCGTTCTATCTATATATCGTTCTATTTATCGTTCTATCGTTGTCTATATATCAGTCTGACGAACGCTTCTCTGTTTAAATATTACATCCAAGACCTGTCGCATTTGATTGACGTGAGTATCTGATTAGGGCTGTGTTCTGTAATGCACAGATTGTGAGTCGACGGCAGGAAATTACCACTGCATGAAGGGCATGGTATTATGGTTGCGTTTATTTGCTTTTCACCAAGCACAGTAATGAATTATAGTCCTGATTAATAATCACTAATTAAGGCAGCCTCCACTGCCTTTAATTAGAGACAAACGCACCCTGTAACAGGCAGGGAGGGATGGAGATTAAGCCTTTAATTACAAGCACACATTAGCACATTCTGAAACAGGCCATGTTTAGAATGAAATACTAGCATTCTTGTTACTCCCTACTGCACAGGATATACTGCCATCTATCTATCTATCTATCTATCTATCTATCGTTCTATCTATATATCGTTCTATCTATCGTTCTATTTATCGTTCTATCGTTGTCTATATATCAGTCTGTCTATCTATTGTTCTAGATATTGTTCTATCATTCTATCTGTTGTCTATCTATCTGTCTTATCTACCATTCTGTCTATCGTTCTATATATCATTCTGTTGTTGTTCCTTCTTCCATTCTATCATTTGTTTTATCGTTCATTGTATCATTTGTTCTATTTGTTCGTTCTGTCTATATATCGTTCTGTCTATGTCTGTCTATATATTAATCATTCTAGATATTGTTCTATTATTCTATCTGTCTTATCTACCATTCTATCTGTCTTATCTACCTGTCTGTCTGTCTAGTCCTATTTCTGTCTGTCTAGTCCTATTTCTGTCTGTCTAGTCCTATTTCTGTCTATCATTTTATTGCTCTTCTGTCTGTCTATCTATCATTCTATGTATTGTCCTGCCTGTTGTTCTTTCTTTCTATCATCTTTCTATCATTCTATCTATCGCTCTGTCTATTATCAGTTTGTCTGTCTGTCATCACAGTGAAAATGGAAGGTGAAGTTGTGTGTCCCATGTAGTGTACTATGGTTGCATACTGATTATTTTGATCCCATTAAATACTGATTATCCTATTAAATATCCTGCACACTTAATCTAGTTTCCGGTGAGGCTAGGAGATTCCTCAATGGTAAAGAGAGGAGCCATTTCTCACATGGGCCGCCCTTCTCCTGGGTTTGCTGTGTCTGTTATTTTGCTCATTAGAGTTTGCAGCAGGCTGATGGTGGTCAGCAGTATCTGGCCGATTGGAGCGCTGCGTCTCTTTGACCTTCACAGAGGTCAAACCTGCTCACACTGAGATAAAGATAGCAGGAGAATTTGTGTATGTGGGTGGGTAAAAGAGGGAGAGAGAGATTGTGTGGGGGTGGGAAATGAGATGCAGTAAAAGCCTGGATGAAAAACTCTTCAAATTAGCCCTGAGAACACAAGCCCTAGAGGATAATTTCTAGATAAATGCATTAAAGTAATGGTTCATTTGTCATAATCGGTTTCGACTGACAGCTCCACTCAAATTCTCTTGTCCAATAAAATCGGGTGTGTGTATTTGTGTTTTAACAGTGTTGTGACGTCGGCTACCATGCTGGCCTGAGCCGGGCGTTGCGGACCTACTTGTCAGCGGAATACAGCCTGGAAACCTCTCGGCATGAGGGCCTGGATATTTTGGAGGGGGCCGTGGAGGGGCTGGACCCCAGTAGTGACCGGCAACGCTTTATGGAGACTCACCCCACAGCGTTCACTCCTCCTGCACGCTTCACCTTTCAGCCACACATGGCAGACCAGGTCACATGCCACCTAGTGTCCAAACTGCACAATACATGTCATTTACAGTACATAGGCGTGTCTGTGTAGGAAATGAATGAATTTGTGCTATTGCAGTGACTTTTACTGTCATATCTTCATAATTTGGCTGGACAGCAAAAAAGAAAATGATTTTATCTAAAAACATGAAATTATTATTATTTTTAATTTTTTTATGTAAAAGTTTGAAACTGTCCTGTGCTTGACTGGATTGTGAACTTTGGCATTACCTTAATGGGTCAAAAATTGGTCAAAAATAGCATAATATTTTATAAACCGTATAATATTTTGTAACCAAAAATTTAACTAATTTGGAAAAGTCATTTTCTAAACTAAATAATTCAGTTCTAATTGGGAATCGTGACCTTAGAAGTAGTAATTATGGCACTTTTAAGTTCAGAAGATGGAGAGTTTCGCCTCGTACTATTAATTGAACTTACAATATTTATGTGAAACTAATTCCATGTTTTTTTATTCCTGCAATGTGTTGCGGCTTCACATAATAGAGAGATTTTCAGCATTAATAAGAAAAAAATTAGCTAAAGTTTTCATAATAATCATAATAATTGAGGCCTCATGGATTATTTGTAAATTTAAAAAAAATAATTTTTAACACCACAGTACCGATTAAAATGAACTATTGAAGCCAAAAGGGGTGATTTAAAAGTGCTGACCTCTTACAGCATCTGAAAACCTACATTAATTTTTATACAAACACTATATTAATTTTAAAACCTACCTATATGGATATATATATATGGTTATATAGGAGTATATATGAGTATGGTTATAAAATAATGAGTTGTTAATTGACACATTATCCAACTGTGGCCTGTTAATTATCATGCACGCTCTGAATTTGCTGAGCCTTGGTGCTCAAATGGACAATGCAAATTCAAGTCTGGCTCGCAACATTTTTTTTTTTTTTAAATCAAGCAATGTCGTCTTCTCCATATCATTTCCTGTCCTTTTTTTACAATCTATGTCTATGAATATGCCAAAAAGGCCACTATAATAATAACTAAGATCAAATAATTTGTTTGTTCTGCCGAACGGTTTCTGTAATATGTGTATTTATGCATGTTGATATTTCAGGTGAGTCAAATCACAGCATTGCCGCAGGTGCAAGCTGAGCTCCTCCTCCGATTCCAGCAGCTGCAGTCGCGCCTCTCCACACTGAAGATCGAAAATGAAGAGGTGAGACACACATACACACACGCAATCCCTTCCCCTCGAATGAGCACCTCGGCAGCTGCGGTTTCCCCACTGAGGATAAAGAATGAGATGACAGGCGTACACACCTTCTCCGTTTCTCCTTTCCCCCTCTCCTTCTCTCTTTGTCGTCAGGTTCTATATATGCATACCAGCGCACTCCTTCACAGCTGCAGACGCATTCATACATATTGTTTCCATCTTCTCAGTCTCGGTTGGAGTGTGTGGTTGTTTATCGCTGGTTGTTGGCAGGCCAGCTGTTTCCTGCAGCTCTCAGCATGTGAAGGACAGAGCAGAAGTGCTGATGAACGCTGTATTACTGCAGTGAGTTTAGACTGTAGAGACCAAAGGGTGTACGGATGTGTGATATTCCTCTATCCTCACTACTCTAGATGGCTGTGGACCAATTCCTGATTACAGTGTGTGATTGTCAAAACAAAATATGCAAAAACTATTAGCTTGGTTGGTTGGACATGATACTAATTTATTTAATCAAAAATACAGTAAAAACTATAATACTGTGAAATAATATAATTTAAACTGTTTTCCTATTTTTTAAAATGCAATTATTCCTGTGATGGCAAAGCTGAGTTATCAGCATCATTACTCTAGTCTTCAGTGTCACATGATCCTTCAGAAATCACTCTAATATGTTTATTTAATGCTCAAGAGACATTTCTTATTATTATCCATGTTGAAAACAATTGTGCTGCTTAATATTTTTGTGGAAAGTGATGCTTTTTTTTTCAGGATACTTTGATGAATAAAACTTCAACAATTGATCAATGTATGAGTCCTTTCAGAATAAAAGTATTAATTTCTTTCAGTAGCGTGCCACTGTGTGAAAACCCACAGTGGACAAATTATTGCTTCCAAATACATTTTTTATTTTTTATTTCACTGCAAAATGTAATGAAATTATATGTATTGACTGGAGAAAAGTTAACCTAAAAAAATCATTCAAGTCAAGTGCATACTGTAAATACATTAGTTTGCATTAATAAAATACATTTAAAGGTCTAGTTCACAAAAATTTAAATTATATTCCGTTACTCACCTTCAAGTTGTTCAAAATAACTACTTTTGTGTTCAACAGAAAAAAAAAAGAACCTCAGAATGTTAGTAACCAAGCAGTTGCTGGTGTCCATTGACTTCCATAGTGTAATTTTTCCCATACTATGAAAGTCAATGGCTACCAGCAACTGTTGGTATATGCATATCTTCTGTTGTGTTCAATACAAGAAAAAACTCATAGGCCTACAGGTTTGGGTGTTGAGCAGTAGCTCATAATTGAAAGAGACATGCACCGAAACGAGTCGCTGTGAACAGAGCTGTTTTTGACAAGGAAAAAGGGGTGTTGTTTTACACGATCATTGAGGAATTTTAACCAAAGCATGTTAGACATTTCCTGAAGACCTTAAAGAATCATACCAACTTGTGGAAAATTGACATCTTATGTCCCCTTTAAGAGTTTAACCAGGCAGAAAATATTACTTGATGTGTGATTGGATCACAAAATGTTTTGGACCCCATTTACACCTGTATTTTGCATCGCCTACTTAAATATGAAAATACAAGTAAAAACTGTTCTTGGATTAAATTTACCATGAGCTAATCATTCAGTACAATGGCGTGTATCGATGTTCAACGGCACCACCACTTCTGTAACTCTCTATGTTCCCTCTGAAGGTGAAAAAGACATCGGAGGCCACCCTCAGCACTATCCAGGACATGGTGAACATGGAAGATTACGACGTGTCCGAGAGCTTCCAGCACAGTCGCTCCACTGAGTCAGTCAAATCCAGCGTATCAGACACTTACCTCAGCAAACCCAGCCTGGCCAAGAGACGCGCCAACCAGCAGGAAACAGAGCTCTTCTATTTCACAGTAAATGTTGGCCCACACACACAGTTTCAGAAATACAGCATTTAATAAGACATTTACTTGAATCAGACACACACAGCATATTTATCCTCCTCACATCATGCTTTACAGCCTATGATCTGATCACGCAGTAGTTTTGTAGCGTTGTGACCCCTGGATCAATGGTTTTGTTATAGCAGAAAGCAACGTCAGTATCTTTAAACTTAGTTTATGGCTACTGAAGGATGACCGGGACTAATTAGATAATTAATTTTCAGTGTAATTGGATTATTATTGAGTGTGTGTATTTGTGTGGCTGCAGAAACTGAAGGAGTATCTGGAAGGCAGTAATCTCATCGCTAAACTACAAGCCAAACACGACATGCTGAAGAGGAGCATAGCTGAAGGTGATGTTGCACTTTTCTCTAAATGTAAAATAATTCTGATTATATTTATTATTGTATACTGCTGCTGCTGCTGATAATGAGAAAGTGGAAAAGGTTTAGAAATGGGAAAAAAAGTATATTATTATAAGCTCTTTTTTTCATTTGTAAATCTAATTTTTTTTATTTTAATATTAATAATATTAACACTGCTACTAGTACTATTAGTGTTACTACTACTAATAATAATAATTGAAGAGCAGTAAAATGTCGTCTAATATAATGTCTATATCCACAGGATACAGAGCAGACATCATGACAACCAGGTATATCTCATCATCTATGTCTGACCTTCTTTTAATGCCCTTTTTTAAATATATTGCTCTGCATCACAAGGTCCTTTTGATATTTGTAAAGGTTCTCATGACCTTTTTGAATGCTAAATCTCTTGTTTCAGTTGTATTTCTCTCTCTTTTTCCACTTAGCCGTCGACGAAACTCCCACAGCAGGCACCAGGTAACAGCTGGTTTTGTTTCCACTTGTACCAGCATGCATATTTCACGTTTTGTACAACTACCATGTGCTGCTTTATAATTATTGTGATATTATTATCTGCACGCAGGATTCTGGGAAGGCCATCCCACTGATTGTAGAAAGCTGCATTCGCTTTATTAATCTATATGGTGAGAAATGTATAAAATCTGACGAATAATACAAATATTGAATCCATCATCAACAATATATTCACACGCTCTTAAGTTGTGGTGTATGATGTATGATGTATTATTATTATTATTATTATTATTATGTATTATTATTTTTTTATTCTTCTAGGTCTGCAACACCAGGGTATTTTCAGGGTTTCAGGGTCACAGGTGGAAGTCAATGACATCAAGAACTCTTTCGAACGAGGTTTGTGAACGCAGTCATCAGATCATCTATATATCAGTTCAGTTCATTTTATTTCTAAAGCACATTTAAAAACAGCTACAAGGCTGAACAAAGTGCTGTACAATACAAAAATAAAAGACCATAGGATAACAGGCAAAAAGACATTACAATGTATTAAAAGCCAATGAAAAGAGATATGTTTTAAGACTAGATTTGAATGCAGATCAAATAGAAGCAACCCTAATATGTTACGAAAGCTCTATTTTCCCGGCACTTTAAGCGAGTTCTTGGAATATGGAGTAAGTTTTGATCTTCCGATCTTAGGCTTTGTGGGGGGTTATAGGGTGGAGTAAATTAGACAGATGGCTTGGCGTTTGATTATGTAAAGATTTATAGACAAGTAATAGGATTTTGAACTTATTTCTGTCTCCATATAAATCTGGGATTTTTTAACATTTAAATCTGGAAGGATACAAGTTTTAAATAATTTTGAAGAAATATAAGTTATGGTGTAATACGATGAAGAAATATTATGCACTATTTTAATGTCACTAAGTAAAAAAATAAATAGAAAATTTGAACATTTTATTTATATATATATATATGGATCCATGTGAATAAAACCAAGATAAATAATCTGTGTCCACCATTTGAAATTATATAATGAAGAGTAAGTGGCATCACTTGAGCTTTTAGATTAGTTGAGTTTATGTCTGAAGAGCAGTGAAATATGGTCTAATATAATATCTATATCCACAGGATACAGAGCAGACATCATGACAACCAGGTAAATCTCATCATCTATGTCTGACCTTCTTTTAATGCCCTTTTTACATATACTGCTCTGCATCATAAGGTCCTTTTGATATTTGTAAAGGTTCTCATGACCTTTTTGAATGCTAAATCTCTTGTTTCAGTTGTATTTCTCTCTCTTTTTCCACTTAGCCGTCGACGAAACTCCCACAGCAGGCACCAGGTAACAGCTGGTTTTGTTTCCACTTGTACCAGCATGCATATTTCACGTTTTGTACAACTACCATGTGCTGCTTTATAATTATTGTGATATTATTATCTGCACGCAGGATTCTGGGAAGGCCATCCCACTGATTGTAGAGAGCTGCATTCGCTTTATTAATCTATATGGTAAGAAATTATGTATAATCTGATGAATTAATACAAACATTGAATCCATCACACAAACATATACATCACATGCTCTTAAATTATGGTGTATTTTTTTTATTCCTCTTCTAGGTCTGCAACACCAGGGTATTTTCAGGGTTTCAGGGTCACAGGTGGAAGTCAATGACATCAAGAACTCTTTCGAACGAGGTTTGTGAACGCAGTCATCAGATCATCTATATATCAGTTCAGTTCATTTTATTTCTAAAGCACATTTAAAAACAGCTACAAGGCTGAACAAAGTGCTGTACAATACAAAAATAAAAGACCATAGGATAACAGGCAAAAAGACATTACAATGTATTAAAAGCCAATGAAAAGAGATATGTTTTAAGACTAGATTTGAATGCAGATCAAATAGAAGCAACCCTAATATGTTACGAAAGCTCTATTTTCCCGGCACTTTAAGCGAGTTCTTGGAATATGGAGTAAGTTTTGATCTTCCGATCTTAGGCTTTGTGGGGGGTTATAGGGTGGAGTAAATTAGACAGATGGCTTGGCGTTTGATTATGTAAAGATTTATAGACAAGTAATAGGATTTTGAACTTATTTCTGTCTCCATATAAATCTGGGATTTTTTAACATTTAAATCTGGAAGGATACAAGTTTTAAATAATTTTGAAGAAATATAAGTTATGGTGTAATACGATGAAGAAATATTATGCACTATTTTAATGTCACTAAGTAAAAAAATAAATAGAAAATTTGAACATTTTATTTTATTTTAACAGTGGTGATTAATTACCACGTAATGTTACTTGCAAAAAAAACATAGATTAATATGGTTGGTACCTCCTCTACATAGAAGTCACTTTATTTTATTTTATTTTATTTTTTATTTAATTTTTAAATTGGCAAAGTAAACAAGTTGTAAGATTTTGAATAATTTAAAACAATATAAGTTATAGATAAGTTTTACAGATAAGTTATGGTGTAATATTAAGAAGAAATATTCTGCACTATTTCTGTCACCATTAAATAAATAAATTGGAAAAATTGAACATTTCATTTTATTATAGAAGGGTTAACTAATTTCCAGTTAATGTTACTTACATAAAACCATATTAATTTATTATGGTTTTACTTACATAAAACCATAATAAATTAATATGCTACCTCCTCTACACATTGTAAAATGTCACTTTCTATCTATTATTTTATTTTATTTTGAAATTATCAAAGTAAATAATTTGTAAGATTTTGAATAATTTAAAACAAAGATAAGTTATTGTGTAATATGAACAATAAATATTATGTGCCATTTAAAATAAATAAATAGTTTAACATTGACCCTGTAATTTTTTATGATTTTTAGAAAAATGCAAAATTATTAAAAAAAAATAAAAAATAAATAGAATTGACTTTATACAGATTAATAGTCTCCCTTAAATTAAAAGTTAAAATTGTGATTATTTAATAATAAATGACAATGGCTTTTTGAAAGCTCACACCGTGTCTACACCGGACGCGAGCGGCGCAACAAAATACTATAGAACTCATTATAATCAGTGATGCTGTCTACACTGGATGCGGCGCGGCGCGACACGACAAATCCCCGACAGTAAACTGCTGCTGCGTTCTATTTATGACGTGTTGACACCAATTTCAAACGATTTTCAACGGTCGCTTTGTCGCGTCCAGTGTATAGACAGACTTTAGCTGTTGCGGCGCGACACGACAACTGTCGCGTCCAGTGTAGACACAGTGTCAGTGCTGTATTCAAATGTGAAAATCACTGATTTTAATGTAAAAATCTATCACCATGGATACACTCTCATCTTAGTGACTGTTTCCCAGGCAACGACCCCTTGACTGACGGTGAGAATAACCATGACATTAACTCAGTAGCAGGCGTGCTGAAAATGTACTTCCGCAACCTGGACAACCCGCTTTTCCCCAAGGAGAAGTTCAACGATCTCATCGCCTGCATCCGTGAGTGCATGTTTTCCTCTGCGTTCATATATGTGCGTGTATGTGTATGAGGCAGAATGGAGGAAGGAAAGGAAAGGTGTGTGTGAGAAATGGTGGTACAAGCATTCGGGAAATGACAGGGTGCTAAGTACTTGGGTTTCCTGAGGAGTTTGGACAGTTGCTGTCTTTTCATGTGAATTTAAAAGAGTCCCCGCCTGTTTGAGCACATGGGACGTCTGGTTTTCCTTGTTTATGAACTTGCATGTTCATGTGCCTTCAACAGGAACTGAGAGTTTGTATGAGCGTGCCCTTTCCATCCGCAAGATCTTGACCACAACACCACGGCCAACACTAGTGGTCATGAGATACCTGTTTGCATTCCTCAACCAGTGAGTATTCACACACATTTATATTATATATATATATATACACATTAAAATGACGACATACTATATAGACTGTTTTTTTATATAAAGCTAAATGTAATTATTAAATAGTATAATTATTTAGTATAAGTCAGTGTTATTTTAGTATCATTGATAATTATAATAGTTTTTATTAATATTTTGATTGTTTTTTTTAATTATTTTGTTTTCCATAGTCATTTTCATTTGACTCTTTTTGTCCTTTTTTAAATGTCTATATAATTATAGTGTATAGTATTAATTTTTATTTCAGTTATAGTTATTTTAGTACTTCAACTTATTAGAAATAAGTTTTTCAGTTTTATTTTATTTCAGTTAATAATAACAACCCTGGTATAAATATTATTACCTATTTATTATTACTTATATTATTATATTATTTTATGCATAATAATTAATTATTACAGATCCTGAAAGAAAACAAGCAACACAAAGTTTTTTTGTTTTGTTTTTTAAAGAAAATTTGAAATTTTGCTTTTTTATGTTTTATTTAATTCCAAGTAATGACAATGTTTTTGTACGTTATTGGTTTTAGTTAATTGTAATGCCCCTGGTATAAATTGTATTAAAATATTATTAAATTATTAAAAGTATGTGTGTACGTATCATGTGTGCACATATATATATATATATATATATATATATACACACATACATACATACACACACTTCTATTCATAAGTGGGTTGGAAAGATTGTTGAAGTTTGCATTTAGTAAATACATTAAAACCATAATATTGTGAAATATTATTACAATTTAAAATAACTGTTTTCTGTTTT
>NW_015624564.1:1076297-1102226 GCF_001515625.1 Sinocyclocheilus rhinocerous | reverse complement strand
ACTTCTACTTATTAGAATTTTTTTATTTCAGTTAACAATAATAGCCTGGTACTTATTAGAATTTTACACTTAACATTCATTTTATTTTAAATAATGAAAATGTTTTTGTATTGTTTTGTATTTGTTTTAGTTTGATAATGACCCTGGTATAAATATTATTAATTATTTTATATATAATAAGTAATTAATCAATGCAGACTCTAAAAGAAAACATGAATACTGAAGAATTATTTTTGTTTTTTAAGGAAAATTTGAAATGTTGATTTTTATTTGTTTATATATATAATTAATAAAATTAGAACTGTTTTTATATTTTCATTTATTTCAGTTAATGTTTATTTTATTTTAAATAATACAGACTACCCCAAAAGAAATGCAGGTAACGCAAATTAAATATTTTTAGAAGGTCAGATGGTATTATCTATTATTAAATTATTACACAAACACAAATGTCACTTTATAACAAGTAGTAATAACCTTATGAAGTGTCTGATTTCATTTACTAAAAATACTACCATAAAACCAAAAATTACATAAGACATTTACAGTTATATCTCTAAATAATTCCTTAGGAAGTTTTCAGATGTTCTCAAAGGAATGTTTTGCCATATTTAGCTGATTTATGTTGACAGCTACACTTCAGGGACAAAACTAAGTAAACCCACATACACACACTCCTTCATGTCTATACTCACTATGAACTATTCATCAATATTTGTACTTTCAAAAGAACACAACTCACTCAGCTGCAAAGCTCAAGCGTCTCATTGAATAAGAGAAATGCAGCTAAACTAAGCATCTGTTTTCACACCGGAAATTAAATCCTCTCCCACCTCTGTGCCGTGAGAGAGATATGGTGAAAGACAGAGGGAGGGTGGGAGCGATAGTGTTGGATAAAGGTGCGATATGGATTGAGAATGCATAATTATAGCAATGTACTCAGGAGACAACATAATGCATCATGGGTTTATTTCCCATCACAGCTTGTCCCAGTACAGTGACGAGAACATGATGGACCCTGGAAACCTGGCTATATGCTTCGGTCCGACTTTGATGCCCACCCCGGACCTCCTGGACCAGGTCTCATGTCAGGCGCATGTCAATGAGATCATCAAAACCATCATCATCCACCATGAAACCATCTTCCCTGACACCAAAGAGCTGGAGGGAGCCGTTTATGAGAAATGCATGAGCAATACTGAGTATTGGTGAGTGTATGTGCGGAACCAATTCCCATATTCACATGTATATGGTTTAAAGTGTATTGCAGTATGTTGATAATCTTTTGTGTCCTAAAGTGAAAGTCCGTACAGTGAACCTGGAGCGTTTGAGGAGGGGGAGCAGGATGGAGGGACGGAAACACAGACGAGCGAGGAGGGTAAAATGATTTTTATCATGTAAAAATACTCTATTTTTCTTATTCACAAAAATACAGAATTCTGAATTTGTCTGTCTGTCTTTCAGAGGGTGAGCCTGTGAAGGCCATAGCCAAGTTTGACTATGTGGGACGGTCTGGACGGGAGCTGACGTTTAAAAAAGGCGCCACTCTGTTGCTCTTCCAGAGAGCGTCTGAAGACTGGTGGGAGGGACGTCACAACGGCATTGACGGACTCATACCACACCAATACGTCACGCTGCAGGAGTGAGTTCACTTGCATATTCAGGGAAACAAGATAAAAAATTAATACCATAGCAAACAATTTCCACCAAAATACCAGATTTACAGTTAATCGTACTGCTGTAAACCATAGTGAATTAATATGGTATCTCCTTTACACAGTTTGAGAGGTCATTTAATTTCATTTCATTTCAGTGGTGACTAATTTCCACTTAATATTACTGCTTTAAAGCCATGAAACAGTTATTATGGTGCTGCCTCTACAATCAAAGAAGTAATTTATTAAATGTTTGTTTTATTATTTTATTTTTAACAGTAGTGACTAATTCCCACTTAATGTCTGTAGTAATTATGGTATTTATGGAGAAATGTTTTCATAGTAATTGTCTTGTAAGGAATTTGAAGTTTGTTCTGTTTATGTAATTGAATTTCCTTTTAAAACTAAAAGACATTTTGATCAAATGATGAATAGCTTGATGTTAAAATGGATGAATGAATAAACTTCTGAATGACATATTTCAGGGATGGGGCCATGTCAGACACTCTGAGCCAGAAAGCAGACAGTGAGTCCAGCACCACACCTTCAGATGAAGTGAGCTCCAGACGCTCACTGACGTCCCCTACTGAACCAAGAATCCCTGAGACCTTCATCAGGCGGTGAGCACACGCACACGCTGGCCTTTAGTCTCCTAGTCACTTCTCTCCTTGCATTTTGCTTTAATAATTCCTCTTTCCTTTCTTCAGACACCGGAAGCGAACGGAAGCCCTCCTGCGCCGCGTCCCCGGTCGCCTAAGCGACGGTCACTGCCATGGCAATGGGCTGGAACGCAGCTCGCCTCCCGTAACGGTGACTGTAACGGGGCATTTCAGCCCGCGGGAGCTGCTACGTGGGAATAGCTGCGTAGACAGTCCTGAGCTCCACAGACGCACGGGACACAACGCCACCTCCAACGGCAACGTCACTGCCAACATCAGCCGACACGAGTCCCTGCGCAGGGACAGAGAACGAGAGAGTCCTCCAATACGCCAGTCACCATCCACACTGCACTGTGGGTTACCTATTCAACGCTCTCAGACGCTGAACCCGCACACAATGGCACAGGTTTGTTATGAACAGACATGCAAATAGGCAAATCTCATCACATTTCAGTCCCATAATTAAAAGGAAAAAAAAATAAGATGTGTTATTTTGCATATGGAAATTGAATCCTCTTTGTAGGACCATTAAAATTTTTTTGCATTGACATTTTTACAGTTAAGCACATTTTTCACTCAGATTCTCATATAATAACGGGTCAGTTTATATCTCATATAACAGTCAGCTTTTATTAATTTTGGAAAAAGCCTTGAATAAAATGAAAATTAACAATAATATAAATAAAAATATATTACATATAATATTTATATATGTTCATATATTAATAATGAATCAAATCAATTAAGAAAATTAAAATTAAAATTATAAAAAATTAATAATATGTGAATTAAATGTATAATCAAATTATACAAAAAATACAATACAAAAAATGTATAATGTATAAAAAATAGCTATGATAAGTTTTGTGATATTTGCCCAAATCCGCACTCATGCATGCTCAAATAACTTAACATGTCATGTTAGTATTGCCCGTACAGTTAACGCTCTCTCTCTACAGGATTTAGAGGAAACTATGAGTCTGGCCTTGAATGAGCTGCGTGAGCTGGAAAGGCAGAACGGGAAAAGCGCGGCTCCTGACCTGGTGCTGGACACCCTGGAGCAGGTGAAGAGCAGCCCATCCGGCTCCACCCCCTCCAGCTTGTCCAGCCCGTCAGATTCCCCGAGCCCCCTCAGCCCTATTAGCCCCCTTCCTCCTCTCCCTCCGTTGCCCGGCCCTTCGTCCCGGCGCTCCAACGACCCCGTTGCCACCTTCAAACCCATCGCCTCACCCCGCATGGGCGTGACGCTCCGCCCACCTGCTTTGCGGCCCAAACCGCCCATTCTCCCCAAAGCCAACCCTCCGCCTTCCCAGCAGCCCCAGAATCCGCCCTCCAGTTTCGGCGGCGACAAATCTGGCACTATGTAAGCCAATGGGTCCAACTGAAGGAAACAGGGTTTAAGACTTGACGACTGCTCGAAGAACAGGGTTAATCTCTTAATAATGACATGATTGTACGGCCGATAGCTAGTTTACGCGCAGAACGGTCTGATAGCATTAGTCTACGATATTATATCCATAAATGTGTTGTCAGGGTGGTGTGTGTGTATTCTCAAAGTGAATAGGACTTTACTTGTCTGTGTGTAGATACATTTACGAGGAACACATTCAGAGACAGCGGAGAGAGACTGCCTGTACAGGAAGTACCGTTGTTGCTTTTTTTGGGAAATGTTCCATTGAGTCAGTGCAATGTATTTTGAGTGCTTTGATTTGTTAGGCCTTACTATCACAAGAGGGATGTGTCGAAAACGCCGTTTTTTTATAAGTTGCTGCTGCCTTTTTTGATGCTTCGATTCGAGTTACAGGACTCCTGGTGCCTCTTGGGAAAATAGTTATTTCACTTGTTGGAAGTTGATGGGGAATGTAATTTAGTTTTTTGGTTCGTTCACCTAGCCTTTCCCGCGAGGCGGCTGTAGAACACAGAATGTATTCCATGAATGTTCCACTTTTTTTTCCCTTTTTTCACTCGAAAAATACCACACCAAGCCTTCATCACCAGATAAACCTCCCCCTTTACCGTGGAAACCAAACCCTGAAGCCTGATTGGACGACGTGGGAGGGACGCATTCTGAGGGCAAACACACAAACTAAGCTTTATCAAAACGTCACACTGAAGGCGCAAAAACACAGGAATGCGAAGAAAATTCTGAAAGTTCATGCAAATAGGCCACGCCCTCCCTCAGGTCGTTCAAGTACAATTTCCACTGCTGCTTCACTGTCGGATGATCATGGTGTTCGATCCTCGATTTTCAACGTCCCCTGTGCTTCCAGTATATGTGTGTTTGTACGATGTTGTCAACGGCAGACTCTTTGGAGCACACTATCCAAACATGGCTCTTCTGTGTGTGTCTGTGTGGGGTTTTTAGCATGATAAAATGCAGTTAGAGTAGTTCAGAGTACTAGATGACGAATAACTCATGCTTGTACATGACAACTTAAGTGTTTGAGTGTGTGTGGTGTGAGTGAAAGAGAGAGAGAGTGTGCTGCACTTGTAGACAGGATTGTGTGTGTGTGTGAACGAGGGTGTGTAAATATGCATGAAGGTGAGGTGAGTTGTTTTACAACTGAACGGCCTTGTTTCACTTTTTTATACACTAACAATGATTGTTTTTCCACTTTTTTTGACTGCTGCTTTTACGTTTTTCTACCTGTTCAATTTTTTTACCTTCATTTCTTACTGGCGCTCTTTCATATGACTGCGACCGCTTGTCACATTATCCAACGCCCACCTTTTTGTCCTTTTCCAAGCAATGTGAATATCTATGATTATCGCCCCACCCTCCTACACACACACACACACACACTGTGTTCACATGAAAGTGCCTTTCAGGATGCATGTTGAATGCAGGAGCCTGGTCTGCCAAGGGTGTGTGCTCCCATCGCTCTCTGAAGAGTCGTTCCCCAAGTTAAATTATAATAATAATAACGCTAGAGCTCTTTCCAGATATTTAATATCCTGAACAAATAATAAATATGTACATTTAATCCATTGTGATGTCGCACTTTCATGTATAGGACTGTATTGGCATGTAGCATTAAATCATGTTCCAGTGCATTTTAAAATGTGTCGAAACTGAATGTCTTTGAAATAAAGGAAAGTTAATATGTCTCAAAAATGGTGCATTGTACTTTTTTGTTGGTATATTTCAGTTTAGTGATGGATTGACGCATACTAAAACTAAACGGTGAGTAAAAAGCATACGACGATCTACAATCACAGAGACTGTGCACCCAAAAATAACATTTTGTTATTATTACCATTTTATACAAACCACTCCTCTTTAGAACATAAAAGGTGAATGATTGTGAAGGATTTTAGTGCACTGTTCCTTTAAACATTACAATCCATCTGCCTGAATCCATGTTTTGTACACATGTACACTAATAATAACCTGTGCTCTTATTTCAGTCTTGCCGTTAAAAATTTAGGAAGATTCGAGGATGCTTTTATGGCTCATGCAGGAGTGGAGGTCACAGTCTTTTAGCAAGGAATCATTTCCCATCATGCACCTTAACTTGGCCGATTCTAAAGTGGAGGTAAAATGATAGAGATTAGACATTCAATGGGGTCCAAAAGTCTTAGACCACTTTTTATTTTGCATTCTAATATAATACTACTACTATTTCATGTTGAATTGAAAATGCAATGTGAATATAATATATATTTAGTTTGTTCCTTTTGCTTTAGCTGCGTGAACAATTTTGTGTAAAACCTGCTAATCATGTTCTCCAGCATGATTTTAAGTTTTCTTTTTCATTTTACATCACAGCATTTCTTGGTTAATTTTAAATTAGATTTTGAATCCAGATTTTTAATGTGATCTCAGACCTTTGGACCCCACTGTGGTTTCAGATTTGCTGATGTTTTGTGAGCTTGTTTTCACGGTCTTGTGTTATGGGTATAAAGCTATCAATCTTTAATGTTTTGATTTATATTAATCTTCATCCATTTTTCAAATGCAAGCTGGGACATCTTTTCTGCTGTCCTTCAGTACAGATGTTAACTCTCATATGTACAGCTGTGACTTATGGGTTTTATTGGGTCGCAGTGAACCATAACAAGAAAGTAATCAGTCGCCGTTTATATCACACCGAAATCCAAAAACGTATTCACTATTGAATAGGTATAGTTATTTTTCATTGAAATTGTGCACTGAATTACCATGAAGGTCCTGGGATTTCCAGCAGGACAATGACCATAAACACTTTAAACCGCACCCAGGAATGGTTGAAAAGAAAATGTTTCTTGAGCAGCTAATCAGCATATTAAAATGACTTCTGAAGGATCATGTGACACTGAAGACTGGAGCAATGATGCTGAAAATTCAGCTTTGCCAACAGAGAAATGTTATTTTAATATATTACTGTTTTAACAATATACAATTTAACAATATTACTGTTTTACTGGGGGGTGTGGCTGACTCTTAACTTTTATAAAGAATATCTCTTTGGATTTGAGACTTTAGTCTTTGCAAATTTACAGATCTTCTTTATGCACCAAGAGCTTGTAACACTCCAAAGAGAAAGGAAAAAATGAAATCGCATCATATGACCCCTTTAAATATGCAACCTTTGTGAGAATAAGAGTTTTCAAAAACATGACAAATCTTACAAACCTTCAAGCTTTCAAACAGTACTATATAGATCACATTAAATGCCAATTGAAGAGGCTCTTTGAATCAAGAATTTGAAGCTGAAGTAATTCAGTAGATTTAATTTTGTTAATCACTGCAACCCAAAGAAATGCACATGTGCAATCAAAACGTTTTTTTATCCATAACAATTTTATTCCCTAAGAGAAAGAAGTCTGTACAGTTATAGTATGACAGACAATTCCAAACTTTATTTCAGAAGTGAAAATGTACACAATGGTCAAAAAAAGTCAAAACATTAAAACCAAAGGCTATTAAAATGCACAGCAAATTAACAATAAAAGGGGAAGGCAAATTCTTTGCAGTGGGTCCCTTTCACATTCGGTAAAGCAAATCCAATTGCTAAGCAGGAACACGAGCTTAAATAACTCATTTGTGAGCACATAAAAAAAACAAGACACAGTCACGGCTGTGATATTCGTCTTTGGTCTGAAAGTGTTTGAATCATGAAGCTTTTGGACCTCTTTGGTAGCTGTTCAAAGGGAAAAGAATAAAATGGTTTATATTCAACAAGAGTTTTAGCAGCACAGTGAATAAAAGAGCAACAGCAACTGATATCAAGGTAAATGTCCTTTTAAAAGAAACTATATTTGGGGTGAAAAATAGTATATATTGATAAATATGAAAGAGTTCAGCCCTTGGAGCCTGGTTTGAGTGTAGTGAAGGGTTTGGTGTTCCTCAGCGATCCCGTCAGCTCCTGCAGGAATGCCACGATGTTCGAGTCCCTCTCTGACTTCCTCCCGTCAAAGATCACCACCACAGTGAAGTGCGGCTCGGGCCGTGCAAGGAAGTAGGTGCTCTGGACTTTATCGTCATAAAAGTGGACCACCTTATCCAAAGCGTTGAGCTCCGTGGAGCGGTCACTCATGATCATGATGACATTGGGCCAATGCGTGACCGGCCTTTCTCCGCCAGGAAGCGACACGACGGCTGGAAACTGGTCCACACCTTTAGGAGCTTCACGGTAAGAGTGCGGATGGTGGTATCCGTGTCCCTGAAAGCTCTCGGAGCCACGGTTGTCGAAGACCAAGGAGACGTTCGAAGCGTCATGCTTGCGAATGAAGCCCGAGATCTTGCCGAAGTAATCCAGGGAGGTGCGAGCCGTCAGGGTTTTCATTTCGGACTGTGACGTTTGGCGGCTCAGAGCCTCGTGGAAGTAGAAGCTGAACTTTGCTTGGAGCGTCGCTTGAAGGCGCTGCAGCCACAGGTAGAGGTGTGGTGGCTGCACGGCCTTCTGGGATTGGCCTCCGAAAAGGTGTTTCCTGGTTTCTCTTTGCCGCTCGAACACCTGACCCCATGCCTGAAGTTTGGAATGGGCGCCATGCAGATTCAGCAGAGATGGCAGGAAATGCCACTCGGAGATCTGCGCCTGGCATCGTAACAGCTGCGTCAACATGTCCACCTCCACCTGGAAGCTGCTCTCAAGACGGCTCAGGATTGGATGGTGGAATCTAAAAGAAACGAAATGGCACAAAATTAGGGCTGCACATTGTATCGAAATGGTTTAATGCAATAGGCAAAATGCAAAGGATAATAACGTAATGCGCTGCAGAATTCAAAGTGAAGCGCGCTACTGTGCATTTACACACTGTAGAAAATTATTTTTATTTTTTTCAATTATTTTTTTTACACTACAGAATTTTTCAATTATTTTTATATAATTATTATTTTAAATTGTAGATAAAAAAAAATATTAGAGTACGTTTTTAAGTAGTTTATCAGTCTTTCAACTTCAAAATTTCAGGATTAATTCAATGTTACTTGTCATTTCTTTAATTATTTGTGAAATTTACAATACCATTTTTTTTTTCAGTGTAAGCCTGCCGTTCAAAATCGAGCTCTGAGCCCATGATTTGGTGTTTCAGCTCTGAGATGCTTTTTGTGTAATTTTTGTAAAATTATCAAATACATAATTACTTTACAGTAGTCGTTTTATTGTAATATTTATTTAATATTTTAATGTAATAATCACAATAAAATTCATTATTTTATAGTCATATTAAGTTGGTCAAAAAGCTATGGGAAGGAGGCTTATGAAAACATAAATTGAAAGAAATATATATATTTTTAATTCTGTTCACTTTATGGTTGTGGAAAGAGATTTAAGTTGGTTCTTGTAAAAAGTAACCCAAGTGTATTTCCAAAATTGTTCAACTCTAAGGCCTGGTTTCACAGACAGGGCTTAGACTAAACCAGGATTAGGTCATAGTTCAATTAGGACATTTAAGTAATTTTTCATAAACATGCCTTAGAAAACACATTACTGGTGTGCATCTTGAGACAAAACAAAGGCACTGATATGTTTTAAGATCAGTCAGTGCAAGTTTCTTTCAGTTGACACCGCTCAGACTTACATTTTAGTCTGGGACTAGGCTTAAGCCTTGTCTGTGAAACCGGGGGTAAAAGGATGGTTCACACAAAAAAAAAAGTTATTTTTGATTTTTTTTTGAATAATTTTAAATGCAGATGCACTCCTCGGCAAACAACCAACTAAATCTAAATGTATTAATTCTTTCCAAATATTGCTATTCAAATCATCTTGCGAAAATTCCTGTATGTTTTCATAATTTTACAATAATTTTATTCTATAATATATCTTGGAGAAAAAAATATCGCAATAGAATTTGTTTTCAATATCGTGAAATGGAACTCTGATATTAATATAAGATGGTGGATGATTGTCAACATCTCTGTAATCCTGCAATCTGTGTGTCCCGTTTGTGTTTGAGCGAGCGACGCCGCGCCAGCTTGTTCTCTTTGCTCATTAGTGCTGGAGAAAGTCATGAATACTGCAGGCCGGCAGAGAGCTCATTACATCTCCTGCATGCAGCAGCAGCGTGAAAATTCTTCACCCCTGACTGATCATTAATTACATGTCTTAGCAGGCAGCCGGAAAGAGAGCATGAGGAAATGACAGAGAGAGAAAGAAAAGTGAGCTTCTTCATAAAAAAGGCTGGCAGAAGAGTACTTTCTATTGCAGTTTAATTCTGAGATAAGCCATTTGTAAATCCTGTTACTGTGAGAACGTCCTGACCAGCCCAACATGCCAACCAATAATGAGAGTTTCGGGCGGGACTATCTGTTTTACCAGCCAACTGTTTTACCAGTTTTTGCAACACAAAGATTGACATTTAAATCGCATTTTCTCTGTAGGCCAGCAGACATTTAATCGAGTTCACAGCTGATTTCTCAAGGTCAGCCTCTGCAGACCCTCTGTAGCGTCACACTGCTGGCAAGAGCCGAATCTCTGCTAAGCACTTGGCTGACTGATTAATTGATCAGATAACATTTGTGAGATCTCGTCTCTTCTACTCCAGCGATGACTCAACATTTGGCATCCTTCCTTCCTTCCTTCCTTCCTTCCATCTCTCTCTCTCTTCATTTAGAGAAGAGCAGAGTTCACCTTGAGCAGTCAGTGGGAGCGCTCGGCTTCAGATGTCATTAACCAGGTGCTGGGCTCACATACTGCTTTATCATACATCACTTGTCCTCACACTATAACATGATTTCTGCTAGAACAACCTTGTAATTTAAAGGTCAATTTAAGTCGTTTTTCAACTTGCGTCCCTTTTTCAGGATACTGTATTTTAAAGATAATTTTGTAAAATCCAAATGAGCTTCGAGAACAGATTTTTTCAAACTTCTTGTGATTTTTTTTCAAACCAAATGAGAAGAGATTTTTTTGGAAAGGGCTTGAACAATATTTTTCAAACTTGTATCTATCGCTATATTTATGTCACTATATATTAATATAATGTAAAAAAAAAAAGATATATTAAAAAAAAATATATATATATATATATATAAATATATATATATGTGCTACATTTAATATATAATATAATATAATATAATATATATATATTATTTGCCATATGCTTTAAAAAAAGACATCAAATGCACCTTTAAATGTAGCACATTTTCCTTCAGCAGCTCCATCTGTTTATAAGGAAATTATTGGTAATTTTTTGTTTAAGCTCATTTCTGAGTAATTAATAAAAAATCGAATTAAACATATATATTTAATAATTAATTCATGGTATTTATTATTTTTAGTTTAATAATTATTATTTTAATTAATAATAGTGAAGCTGTATCCTTTAAATGAAACTTATAAAATACTTATATATACATACAGATGCCTTTATCAAAACTTAATTTAATTTAAATGCACCTCATTAATTAATTTAATCCATTTTCTGTTCAAGTCCATTTCTGAGTAAAGATTTTAAAAGAATTCTCATTTTAAATTACTTTTATTTTTGTTTACTCTGAGGTGGACATGGGCTTTCATACTTTTTCTATTCCATGTGTTTTGGGTGTAAAAAAAATTGTTAAAATCATTTGTTTTGCTTATAAATAAAGGGTAAATGTGAGCAAGGTGAGCCACAGCTCCCTCTGCTGGCATGGATAACACACAACAACACAGAGACCCTCGCAACACACACATACACAGAATGATCCTCATAATCTAAAACAAAACTTAATTTAATTTAAATGCACCTCATTAATTAATTTAATCCATTTTCTGTTCAAGTCCATTTCTGAGTAAAGATTTTAAAAGAATTCTCATTTTAAATTACTTTTATTTTTGTTTACTCTGAGGTGGACATGGGCTTTCATACTTTTTCTATTCCATGTGTTTTGGGTGTAAAAAAAATTGTTAAAATCATTTGTTTTGCTTATAAATAAAGGGTAAATGTGAGCAAGGTGAGCCACAGCTCCCTCTGCTGGCATGGATAACACACAACAACACAGAGACCCTGGCAACACACACACACATACACAGAATGATCCTCATAATCTAAAACCATTCGTAGACCATTTCAGTAATATACAAAATGGCCATTGTTTTTAATACTTGTAATGATTCTAAAACGACTCAATGAAGCATTTGCACACACAGCATCAGCGCCGCCCCTGTTTCTCACCTGGAACTGTACTTCTGCAGAATGCTCTCCAGCGTGCTCACGAGCTCCTCAGAGTTCACAGTCTTCTGGCTGCCCAGAGAATGCATCTTCTCGTAGAAGTCAGCTATCTCCATCCTGGCCTGCGTGAAGTGACACAGCTGCTCCGACAAATGGGGCAGGAGATCTTCCAGGTTGGGAGAGGAGCCTCCGGATGTGTGGCGGCCCATGGAGACCACCTTCTTCAGTTCGTTGTTCAGGGACGTATAGATAGTTCTGATGGAATCCTTGCGGCTGAAGAATGACTGACCACCTGCATGATACACATACTTTAATATGGTGGCATTAAAACAATACAATGCAGGAGGCACGGTTCAGCTTGAATATTAATTCAATAACAGAACACACAGATGGAGATGCATTATGTATGGCCACATGGCACCATCTGCCGTATTTCAATTATACTACCCTGTCACACAGGGTCCAAAAAATAACATACATTACATTGGCTTGGTACATGAACAGTACCATCCAGTGTTTTTCGGACTTGGACAAGGGTAATACCATGTTTTTGGCATATTCGAAACATGACATTACCATGGTACATGTAGGGTAATGCTATTTTTTTCTCTATGGCTTGTTATGGCACATTAAAAAAAAAGCATGGTATTATCCTGGCAAAGGTCCAAAAACATCATCTTGCCATGATATGTTACTGAATTACTGATATGCATAATCAGAAAGTGTTACCATCTGATACCTGTGGAAGCTGATTTCCATCACGTAAGAAAAAAATCATGCTCTGGTAAATCAAGTTTTACACAAAGTCAAATTTAATCAAGTTTTACATTAAAAAATATAAAATTCATGAGATACTGTCATAATTATGTCAAATCACATAAATATTTAAAATGATGTATTATGACAGTCATAATAATCATGACAAAAAGCGGAATTTGAGATAAATGGAAACATTATAAGTGATTAAGTGAAAAGTTATAACCATCTGCCGTATTTCAATTATACTACCCTGTCACACAGGGTCCAAAAAATAACATACATTACATTGGCTTGGTACATGAACAGTACCATCCAGTGTTTTTCGGACTTGGACAAGGGTAATACCATGTTTTTGGCATATTCGAAACATGACATTACCATGGTACATGTAGGGTAATGCTATTTTTTTCTCTATGGCTTGTTATGGCACATTAAAAAAAAAGCATGGTATTATCCTGGCAAAGGTCCAAAAACATCATCTTGCCATGATATGTTACTGAATTACTGATATGCATAATCAGAAAGTGTTACCATCTGATACCTGTGGAAGCTGATTTCCATCACGTAAGAAAAAAATCATGCTCTGGTAAATCAAGTTTTACACAAAGTCAAATTTAATCAAGTTTTACATTAAAAAATATATAAAATTCATGAGATGCTGTCATAATTATGTCAAATCACATAAAAATTTAAAATGATGTATTATGACAGTCATAATAATCATGACAAAAAGCGGAATTTGAGATAAATGGAAACATTATAAGTGATTAAGTGAAAAGTTATAATTATGACAAATCACGATGTAATTATGTATTGGCATTAAATATCAAATTTGATACAACAAAAAAATTATGATATAATTACAATTATGTTATGAAAAAATGTCAATTATAACATGTCAAATGTTTTGTCAACTTTATAGCTTTGTTGTAATTATGACTTAATTTTGACTGTCAATTATGACTTGTCATAATTGACGTCAGTTCTTATGTTTAAATTATGACCTTTTATCTCATAATTTCGACTTTCGATTTCATAATTATGACTTGGTATCTCAAGGTTTACTTTCTCATAATTTTGACAGTCATAATGTTTATTTTTTATCTCATAATTGTGACCTGAAATCTCATATTTTGTGTCAATTTCAACGTTTTACCTCAATTTTATTGTTTAATATAAATTTCGACTTAATCTCATAATTGTTATTTTAACTTAAAAATTAATATCTTATAATTCTGACTTTATCTCAGAATTTTGTGTCGATATCTGTAATCCATACTTCTAATTTTGACTTTTATGTCATAATTTTTATTTAATAATTTTTTTTTTTTGTGTGGAGGAAATGGGCTACCAAATACCTCCACGGTAGCACCAGCAGATTTGGAAATGCTTCTCTCACACCTAGTTTCTGCCCGAGGAAAGTCATGTTGTGGTAGGCTTTCTCCGCGGCTGCCAGGTGTGCGAGAGCGGCCAGCAGAGACGCCCAGATGGCCCCCGCGCTCTTACTGGCGTCCTTCTCCTTCTCCACATAATCCTTCGCCCTGTCGAACCAGAACATCCCGAGCTGAGTGAAGAAACTCTCGAGCACGGCTCGCTCTTTTGGAACCGGCCGGAGCTCATCGTCGCGCTGCGTGTCACACATGATGACAGTGAGAATCAGCGCAGTTCCACTTGCAGCTGCCGCACATTCACACGACAGCGTTATTAAACTGTTTGATGCGCGCGTTATGTTGTGTCCGACAGTCGCGGTCGCTGGAAAAGACCAAAATTAATCACACCATCGAAATTAAGCGATTCAAACGGTTTTCTGCTGGTAAAATGCACATTCTTGGTGCTAAACGCCACCATGACACTTTTCAATGACAACACTACGGCACATCAAAGGAGACAATACGTCTATATACGAAACGCGCATCCTATACAAGAAATGCGCAAATAGTTCAAACTTGATTTTAAATATAAACTATTTATTATATCTCTATATCTATTCATTAAACCTTATTATATTGCAAAGACTCAGTAGCAAAATAAAAAAGCTGTCAAAACAATTTGTATTAGTCAATAATTCAAAACTATTCAGATTAAACTTACATTTATAAACCTGTTAGAAATGTATATACATTCTGAATAGTGGCATATACTTTTCGATTTTAAGTGCAATTTTAATTCTAAATAGGCCGCCATTTAGATGCAGTTTAAATGTTTACATCACAGTCATAATAAAAAACGTCCCTTTAATTTTTCGCGTGGGCAGCAGTTGTCATGCCAGCTTCTGCCGTAAACGTTTCGCTTCGGCTTTGTTGTTTGCGACGCTGACAGTCGCTCGCCGGCAGACTGGGGCAGGGCTGCTTGTAAGATCGGAGAACAACTGATCGTCCGCGCATCTGTCCGATAGTCCAAATTTATTCAAATTAATCCATCGCATCGGGCCTAATGGATCCCAATCGAATCATACAGGCTCTGAAGGGCACCATAGACCCGAATCTCAGGCTAGCGGCTGAGAATGAACTCAACCAGGTCAGTGAACCATCTAGAGAAGTTTGATGTTTCTCTAGGAAACACAAACACCATAAGAGCAGAGATGCTTTCAGTCAATATTCTAAGTTAGGGCCTGATTTTAATGCATAAGGCAGGATAATGTTTAATTAGTCACTATTTTATCTTTGTTTACTATTTGGATGGTTGATTTTGTTTGTATAATGTTGCAAAATAGTTGCATTGCATCAAAGCATCAGTGTGCAACAACAGAGGCAAATGCCTATTTAAAATAATATCTGTGACCTGTGCTTTATTCTAAGATCTGATCTGGTTTAGTCTTGATGCCAGAGAGAGAGAAATAAAAAACCTAATACCCCTAATGAATGATGTGCAATGTGCACTACTACAGAGTTTATAGGTGTTATACTGCGATATGACATTTTTAATTGTGTCCTGATTCTGCTGCATGTAAATCACCATTGCAGACCACTGATGCAATTCGGTGCAATCTGCACTCTGTGCAAAGCGCTCTATACAAAGTCAGTTCTTAGTTTCATTATTTCAGTTCTTTGCATTACATTTGACATCCAATCGGTTGTTTGTTATATTTGTTATGAAGAGGATTTAATGATATTTTCTCACTATAAGCTATTTCAGTAATTCTGAATTATTGGATACAGGTAGCATGAAACCAACAATTTTGTGTGATAATGTAATAATTTTGGAGCTATATTGGGTCGCCACTTGATCTCGGTCCTGAAGAAAAGCCAGTTGAGAATCACTGAGAACAGTGACACTTGAGTCCAGATAAACCATGTAGGATCGCAGATTGCTAATGTTTACAAAAAATCAAAGTCATCAGTCTCTTGAATTTCATTTTTTTTTTCAGTCTTACAAGATCATCAACTTCGCCCCAACTCTGCTGCAGATCATTGTGTCGGACCAGGTGGAGTTTCCTGTGCGACAGGCAGGTGAGAGTTTCTCTCTTCCTACAGTATTTTGATGCTTTTTAGACCTTTAGAAATGACTGATTAATCAAGCTGAGATTCTGAATCTGAATGACCCCAGTTGAATCATTCTGGATTGAGATCTTTTCCTTTACCGTTAGTCATTATATTCTTCCTCTAGCTGCCATCTACCTGAAGAACATGGTGAGTCAGTACTGGCAGGACCGAGAGCCCACTCTGGGGGAGGTGGTGTTTCCTTTCAACATTCATGAGAACGATCGCGGACAGATCCGAGAAAACATGGTGGAGGCCGTTATTCGCTGTCCAGAGTCCATAAGGTGAGTCAGTTGTGCAATTACGGCATTTTTGCAGGTGTTATTGCTTGAAAATGACTTTTTTTTGTCGGTTGGCAGGGCTCAGTTGACAGTATGCTTGCGTGCCATAATAAAACACGACTTTCCTGGACGGTGGACAGGCGTAGTGGACAAAATTAATCTGTATCTGCAGTCACAGAACAGTGGGAGCTGGTACGGGAGTCTGCTCGCTCTTTACCAACTCGTCAAAAACTATGAGTGAGTGAACCGCAAGATTTTTGTTTCTCTTAAGGATATTTCACAGTTTAGTCATGTCATAATTGTCACCCTCAAATCAGATTGGGGTTAAAGGAATAGTTCACTCAGAAATGAACTGTCAAAATACGAGTCCATAATCCATAATAATGCTTCCTCCAGTGGAAAAAGTCCATTCTCTGTTGTCCTCAAACTTCAAAATCCACCAACATATTTGTTATGAAGTGTTTTCTTGATGCTTGATGTGTGCATATTTCTCTCCTGATTCAGATGAGACAACTTTTTTTCACTGGACAAAGCAATATTATGGATAGAGGACTCATATTTTAGCATGAAGCAACAGTTTGATTTAATGATGGATTTGTTCATTACAAATACACAGATTTTTAAGTTCACATGACTTTGGACTGATGGACTGGAGTCGTGTAGATTGCTTGTGTATTATTGTGATGTTTTTATCAACTGTTTGGACTCTCATTCTGACGGCACCCATTCACTGCAGAGCATCCACTGGTGAGCAAGTGATGTAATGCTCCAGATCTGTTCTGATGAAGAAACAAACTCATTTGGTTGGCCTGAAGTTAAGCAAATTGCCCCAAAATTTTAATTCTTGGGTGAACTATTCCTTTAAATCAGAGGTCTATGAAAGAGTAAATTGAAATATGTATGAAAGTTGATCATTATGGTTCTGTGGTGGTCAGGTTTAAGAAGGCTGAGGAGCGGGACCCCCTGTTGGCTGCAATGCAGATCTTCTTGCCACGGATCCAGCAACTCATCACTCAACTCCTGTCTGATGCCACCTTCATCTCAGTTCTGATCCAGAAGCAAATCCTAAAGATTTTCCATGCACTTGTACAGGTGTGTGTGAGCATTTGTTTAATTTGTTTACCAGGTTATTCCCAAGTGCTAACTGCTAAGCCCCAGTTTGTGTTTGCATCTGCAGTATTCCCTTCCACTACAGCTGATCAATAACACCATCATGACCCACTGGATGGAGATCCTGCGGACAGTTGTGGATCGGGACGTCCCAGCAGTACGTTTGGGAAGCATTTTTCCTCACAGTTAAGATCTTATCGGTAAATATGATTCCATGACTCGAAGCTGAATGATTTTCAGGAAACTCTGGAAGCTGACGAGGACGATCGACCAGAACTGATCTGGTGGAAATGCAAGAAATGGGCTCTGCACATCATCACGAGAATGTTTGAGAGGTGATTAAACAAGCCAGACCACAAGCATCATTTGTGGTCACTTAAAATAGAAAGAACTTTATTGATCCCCTAATAGGAAATTCACTTTGCACAATGGCAGACTTAAAAACCGAGCAGTACCCAGCAATTATTATTTTAATGTCAATAACTTGATTATATTATTTTTCTTATATATTAATTGTATATTTTCTATGATTATTTACAGTCATTTTTTAACCTCAATAACTTGGAATATTATATTAATTATATTATATTATGGAATATTGTGTATTTTTGTGTATTATATTTTGTATATTAGAGGTATATTTTGATCACAATAACTTGGAATTATATTATATTATATTTTGTACATTAATTGTATATTTTGTATAATTAATTACATAATTTTTTATCACAATGACTTGGAATATTGTGTATTTTTGTGTATTATTTTGTATATTTTGATCACAATAATTTTGAATTTTTATATTATATTATTTTATATATATATATTTGTAAATATACATATATTATAAATTATATATTTGTATATTTATTATATTATATTTTGTATATTTTGATCAAAATAACTTGGAATTATATTATATTATATTATATTATTAATTGATTTGTGCTGATTTTCTATTCTCAGATATGGCAGTCCAGGAAATGTAACAAAAGAATATGTTGAGTTTGCTGACTTTTTCTTGAAGACTTATGCTGTAGGAATCCAGCAGGTATGAACAGCATTTGTATTGTAAAAAAAACAAATCAAAAATCTAATGGCATTTAAAAACCATATAATTTTGGTACCATGGTACAGTGATGTATGATGATTGCTGATCCTGTTTTTTCCTGCAGGTCTTGTTAAAAGTGATCGACCAGCACAGGCAGAGGCAGTACGTGAGTCCTCGCGTCCTCCAGCAGGCTCTGAGCTACATGACTCAGGGCGTCTCGCACTCGCTCACATGGAAACAGATGAAACCGCACGTGCAGGTGGGAACCAGCATCACATGACTTCATATAAATGATGACTTTCATGCAGCTTAATATCTCTGTCTCTGCAGCCTATAACTCAGGAGGTGGTGTTTCCTCATGTAAGTTTTTAATGTATTAAAATGATGTACAAAATAAAAACGTAGTTATTTTAATAATGTATTAAAATATTTTTAAATGAATATATTAATTATTATTTATTTACTATATATATATTTTTTTTTAATTCAAAATCTGATTTATTTTATTAAAATAGCTTATTTATTTTTAATATTACTAGACTTTAACAGTTTTAATTTATGCATTGAGCATTTTCAATATGGTTGACTACAATGGCTGTTTGGTTGATTATAGTTTTTCTGATGTATTTCAGTCGAGGCTGAAAAATATTGAGAACTGCCTGCTTGCAAGCAGGTTAATTTTCTGTCAGTGAATTCAGGTATAGATTGCGTAATGATATGGTTAACTGATCTGTGTGGTTCCTTGTGTGTGTTCTGCTGTAGATATGTATGATGATCATGTGTCCCCTGCCACGGCTGCTCAGACTCTGTTATGTACTGCAGCCAGGAAGAGGAAGGAGGTGAGTCCACCCTCAGACCGCTCTTTAACTCCAGAGCTCTTATTTACATTCACATTCCAAAGAAGCACCCCAGACTTTCCACGAAACGCCTTTAGATCTGATCAGAATTACTTGCTAGAGATACTGGAGGGAAGCACTGTTCAAGGGAAGGATTCAGTGTGAAATAACCTCAAGTATTTCATTGCAGGTGCTGTTTTCTGCAAAAATGAACAGAGGTCACACATTCACATATGATTTAATTTCACATTTTTAGGGTAAATGGGTTCTATCATCGCCTGTGGGTTCGTGCTCTCATCCTTTCCATGTCCTTCTCAGGTCTTGCCACATATGATGGAGTTTTGCCATCAGATCCTCATGGATCCTAACACTGACCCCCGCAGGAAGGATGGGGCACTGCATGTGATCGGTGCCTTGGCTCAACCCTTGCTAAAGGTTAGATTCAATAAGCAAGATCTTCTCTGTGTTCCCAATTTAATTACGAGCTTTCTGCATTAGTGTTCCTGCTTGTCCTTGTCTTTCTGCAGAAGCGGGTGTACAGGGACCAGATGGAGCTCATGTTACAAAACGATGTGTTTCCTCTGCTCAACTCTAATCTTGGCTACTTAAGGGCCCGGGTGAGTGAGTGTTTACTGCCAACCGTTTAACTGCCAGATGAAATTATTAAATGCCACTGTAACTATTTAGTAGGCATCAGTGTTTTTTTTATATTATTTATATGCTATTATTAGTTTTATTACTATTAGATTTATTTTTCAAATATATTCTTTATTTTTAGTTTATTTTAATTTTTTTTATTTTTTTTTAGTAAATTTATTATGTGCTTTTGACATTTTTATTGTTTTTTATTTTTATTTCAGTTTTAGTTTTATTTCATTTGATAATGTTAGTACTTAAACTTATTTCAGTTAAGATTTCTAATTTTCGTTTAATTTATTCCATTTAATATTTATATTTTATTTTTTATTGTATGTATTTTATTTCAATTAACAAAAATGTTTTTAGTAGTTTTACAATAGGATTGGTCAGGATGGTCAACTAATCATCTTAACAACAGACTAGTCAGTTATTGAGTTTTTCTTTACATTTAAAGTTTTCTTAATTAAAATTGTATGATTCTATTACCTTGAACTGTTCATTTGTTAAATGAACATTACTTGGATACATTCACTTCTGATAACAGATCACTCTAAATTGTAATGTAGACAATAACTTGGAATTATATTATATTATATTATATTATTAATTGATTTGTGCTGATTTTCTATTCTCAGATATGGCAGTCCAGGAAATGTAACAAAAGAATATGTTGAGTTTGCTGACTTTTTCTTGAAGACTTATGCTGTAGGAATCCAGCAGGTATGAACAGCATTTGTATTGTAAAAAAAACAAATCAAAAATCTAATGGCATTTAAAAACCATATAATTTTGGTACCATGGTACAGTGATGTATGATGATTGCTGATCCTGTTTTTTCCTGCAGGTCTTGTTAAAAGTGATCGACCAGCACAGGCAGAGGCAGTACGTGAGTCCTCGCGTCCTCCAGCAGGCTCTGAGCTACATGACTCAGGGCGTCTCGCACTCGCTCACATGGAAACAGATGAAACCGCACGTGCAGGTGGGAACCAGCATCACATGACTTCATATAAATGATGACTTTCATGCAGCTTAATATCTCTGTCTCTGCAGCCTATAACTCAGGAGGTGGTGTTTCCTCTGATGTGCTATAAAGATGAAGATGAAAGACTATGGCAGGAAGATCCGTATGAGTACATCCGCTTGAAATTCAGTCAGTGTGCTTGGTTAATATTTTTTTTTCTCCTTGTTGCTTTGTAAAGCTTGCTTATTCTGATTATTTGGCCATTAAGTTCTCTGACAGTGTCATTGCACTATTTCACATATTGTCCAATTTATGAATATGAGAGAGTGTAAAAAGAGAGATGTTTTAATAGTGTTTCTGATTAAAAACCTCAATAGCATTATTACATTCCAGCTGGGAAATTCAGTTGAAACAGGAAAATGGTCAGTTCAGAATTTTGCTCAAAAATATAATTTTTTTCGTATATTATTGACTTATAAAACTAAAAAGAAAATTGTATTTATTTATTTTTTAAATGAATTATCTATTTATTAAATTTTTTTAATGTATATATTTATTTCGTATTTTAATACTTATTTATTTTTAAAAAACAAAGCTGCTTTGAAACAATGTGTATTGTGAAAAGCGCTATACAAATAAATTTGAATTGAATTTTGAATTTGAATTGAATTGAAAACTTTAAAGATCTTCTCAGAGAGGGTTTTGGCATGATAACTAACCATAAGACTAACTGTCAGCATGATAAAAACCATCTCAGAGAAATTGTGTTCATAAATTCAACCCTCTAAATTGGCGCCGTTACAGACATCAAAGCACCGCATTCTTAACAAAATCTCCAACAATAAATTTCAAGACAATTATTGTCAAATTTCAAATTGCCTGCTGTGAGAAATGCTCCTGTCTTGTTTTGTTTTGTTTTGCTTTTTTATGAGAACTCTTAATAGTTTTGTGCAATTGAAGTTGTTAAGTAGCGTGGTTATTTGTCTACTATCGTATCATTTACCCTATTAATGGTCTGTGCTCATTGCCCATTTCTGGTGGACATGACCAACTGGTCACTCAAACAACCCACGACTATTGAATTTCAGAGTATGTTTTGCCCAGTGCTTTAGCTATCAAAACTGCATCTGTCAAGAGTCTTTCAAAGCAACACTGGTTTCCATGGAGCCGTAATTCTGGTCTCTCTGCGGTGTGTGTGCAGTCGTGCTGGGTGCTGCACTCGTTCAGTCCTCTGAAGTTCCATAACGAGCTGGTCCTGAGGAACGCTGTGGAGCTGGTCAAACAGAACCTGGTGGATGACAAGGAGATGCCGGTCAAAGTGGAGGCAGCCATTGCACTGCAGATGCTGGTCAGGAACCAGGAACAAGGGTTGATGCCACACACAGACACACACTTTAAATGGATAGTTCACCCAAAAATGACAATTTGCTGTTAATTTACTCACCCTCAGGCCATCCGAGATGTAGGCGACTTTTTTCTTCAGTAAAACAGTAAAGAAGGTTTTTTGCTGGTGATTCATAAAATGCAAGTCAGCGGCTTAAATGAAATAAAAGAAGCTTCAATAAATAAAAATATGTCGGCTTTGTCAAACCAAAATCATAATGAAAATACAGTAAATACGTCTACTTTCATTTGAGAACAAAATGCAGCAGAGCACTAATGCACTTATTAAGCATCAAATTAGTTTTACTAAATTAAATTGGTTTACTCTCTGTAATTGGTTTAAGAGATAAGTGGATTAACCTATTTAAATGCAAGTCTGCTGTCTGCCCGTCCAGTACTTACATAATTCTTCCCTCTTTCCACCTTTTGTGTATTGTTTGAGTGCAGCTAAGGTCTACATGCGACCCTTCATCAAGCCTGTGATGCAGGAGCTGCTGCACATCATCAAAGAAACCGAGAACGATGACCTTACCGGTGTCATTCAGAAGATGATCTGTGAATACAGCGAGGAAGTGGCCGTCATGGCGGTGGATATGACACAGAACCTGGTACTGCACTCGCTTTATCAGTTTAGCATTAAGTAATTACAGGGTTTCATGCTAAAAGAGGTTGTTGTGCACAGGCGGAGATCTGCAGCAAGATTCTCCAGAGTGAAGAATACGAGGAAAGTGAAGATAAGACCGTGATGGCTCTGGGTATCCTCAGCACCATAGACACCATCCTCACAGTCATGGGGGACCGAAAAGAGGTTTGGACACGTGCTTAAGGCCTTTTTCATGAATTTTTAGCATGAGAAGAATACGCTACTGTTTTTTCCGATATTTTTGGGAAATAAATGAATACTTTTATTCAGCGTGGATTGATCAATGTATTTAATTAGTCGGAAGTGACAGCAAAGGCATTTATAACATTTATAATGTTACTATTTCAAATAAATGCTGTTATTAGAATGATTTCTGAAGGATCATGTGACACTGAAGACTGGAGTAATGATGCTGAAAATTCAATTTTGCCTTTACAGAAATAAATGACATTTTAAAATGTAGAAAACAGTTAGTTTAAATTGTAATAATATTTCACAATATTATTGTTTTTACTGTATTTTTTATCAAATAAATGCAGCCTTGATGAGCATAAGAGACTTCTTTCAAAAATAATAAAAAAATCTTATCGGCCCCAAACTTTTAAATGATAATGTTCATTACTCGTATATCAGCTTGCAAAAACATTTCAAATTTTATTTTATTTTATTTTATTTTTACTTAAGTATTCAAAAAAATTCAGAGTTCTGCATTGGAATCATTTTTAGTGGAAAAAAATGTTATATAAAATTGTTGCACATATTTCAGAATTATACAAAAGTCATATATTATTACATACAAATATAATATTTATATGAAAAATATTCTGTCTGCTTGTTTTCTTATAGTGAAAGTGAATGAGGTACTATTCAAAATAGGCTTCATGCATTCTTTGCATCATATTCCAAGTTTTTTGAAGTCATACACTAACTTTGTACAAGGAATGGACTGAAATGCCAGATTCATGATCCAGTTGTTCTTTTGACCGATATCTTTTAAATGAATACGTTTATCCGGTTCACAAAACTGGTCTGAATGATTTGTTCACAAATTGGGCTGATCAGAATGATCATGTTTGGGTGAACGGTCTCTTTAAATTGCATCAAGATTTGTTTGAACATGTTGTGATGTTTCTGAAAACAGAAATAAGGTTGATATATTTCCCCTCTCTCTCTCTCTCTTTCTCTATTTCTATCAATCTTAGATCAGTCAACAGCTGGAGGTAATATGCCTGCAGGTGATTGGTCTCGTCCTCCAGAAACCCATCATAGGTATGGCAGGTGTGTGTGTGACGCTATTTTCCAGTTCGAGATTATTTATCATGGATTTTTTCAGTAATAATAATTGTTTTATGTCATAAATTACGTTAAATAATTTTAAAGACATCCCCATAAAGATGCGTTCACACTGATACCGATTTGCAGTAACACAGCAAAGTTTTCAATCAGAGTTGGCGAAAATGTGAACTTTGTGTGAGTTTATGCAATTATAGCAATGAGATGAACTACCATCCAACTACCAATGGGAGTGAAGACAGCAGAGATGCAGTTACATACTGTAGTTGCTTGTCAAACTCCAGCGATTTAATCTGTCAGTTTGAACGCCTCTTACAAAAAATTGCAACATTTGACCACATGGTGGAGCTTGGAAGGAAAATTTCAATATCAATACTTTTTAAATATGTAATGTATATATCGTTTAGCGATCTTTGATTGTCCTCAAAACATCCTGTCTCTGTTTCAGGAGCGATCAATCACATTCTCTCTGTCTTTTTCAGAGTTTTATGAGGAGATCTTGTCGCTGGCGTTTGGACTCACCTGTTATTCCATCTCCCCTCAGATGTGGCAGCTGTTGGGGGTCCTGTACGACGTCTTCCAGCATGACTGCTTTGACTACTTCACAGGTCTCAGACACACATGTAGCTCAGATACCTCACCTGTGGCGTAAAACGCAGCCGAGCGCCAAGCTCAGACTTGATCTCTCTGCTCCACCTTAAGCTATAAATCATGTCATGATTGAACTAGGTTGAAAGAGTCATTAAGTTCATGGATGTGCGTGTTTATGAGAGTCTTTTGAAAATGATTGAGGCGATATTGAGTACATGGTTAAAGATGTGATATATTACCCTGTTGATGCAGATATGATGCCCCTCTTGCACAATTATGTTACCGTGGACACAAATATGCTGCTGTCAGACCCCAAATACCTGGAGGTCATTTACACCATGTGCAAAAAGGTCTTAATATGCATTTCCTCTATGAAATTTTTCAATTTAAAATGCATTTTTTGTCATTCTTCCATATGCATTTGACATTTGACCTTTTGACCTCTCACCCCCAGGTCCTAACTAGTGATGCTGGGGAAGACCCAGAATGCCATGCTGCCAAACTTCTAGAGGTCATTATATTACAGTGTCGTGGAAGCGGCATTGACCAGGTGAGTTGTGAGTGTGGGTTGATATATATATGTAAATTTAGGTGTGTTTTGTCATATATTCATTTTGTGTCAGGACCAGTGTTATTTTTGTATTTTTTGATATACTATTTTATTTTTTATTAATATTTTAAATTAGCTTTTCAGTAATATTAAACATTTTTGTTTAATTTTTAGTAGTTTTGTTACGTTGTTTTTTTATTTTTATTAGGTTTTTTTTATTAGTTTTTGTGTCCCTTTTCCTTCTATTATTGTAATTCTATTATTTATTATTTAGGTTGAATTTTTTTATTTCAGTTTTCATTCAGTTTTAGTATGTTTGTTTATTTATATTTTTAGTGCAACTTAAATTAATTTCAGTTCGTTGCCAAGGCAACATTGAAATTTTTTTTTTGTTTAACTTTTTCATGTAATATATATATATATATATATATATATATATTAGTGCTGTCAAATGATTAAT
>NW_015624564.1:1062213-1076194 GCF_001515625.1 Sinocyclocheilus rhinocerous | reverse complement strand
ATATATGTGTGTGTACTGTGTATATTTATTATGCATATATAAAGACACACACATACAACATATATTTTGAAAATATTTACATGTATTTACGTGTATACATTTATATTCATATAAATCATATCATATATAAATATATTTAATATATAAGCGTAACATATTTTTCTTAAATATACACATGCATGTGTGTGTATTTATATATACATAATAAATATACACAGTACACACACATATATTATGCAAACAAAAACTTTTATTTTGGATGCGATCGCGATTAATCGTTTGACAGCACTAATATATATATATATGCAGTTTTATTTCAATAAAGTAACGATAATTAAAGTAACGATAATAACCCTGGTCAGGATGCTTTATAAGTGACAGCTGATTGATTAATGGTGTGTATTGCTGGTTTAATGAGCAAAATCAAACATGCACATTAATGTAACATCAAATTTTGGTACCTGTGGATGTTTTTTAGTGTATCCCTCTGTTTGTGGAGGCGGTGTTGGAGCGGTTAACACGAGGTGTGAAGTCCAGTGAGCTCCGCACCATGTGTCTACAGGTAGTGATCGCAGCTCTGTACTATAACCCCACCCAACTGATACACACACTGGAGAACATCCGCTTCCCACACAGCCCGGAGCCAATCACAGCGCAGTTCATCAACCAATGGATGAATGACACAGAGTTCTTCTTAGGGTAAGGCTGTTTGCACAGGAAATGCCTTTCATTTGTTTCAGAAGGTCACATGAAATTTTTTTTAACGGAGAGATTAAACACATTTATCTGTATTTATGCTGATGTGGTAGCTGCTCCTGACAGGGATGTGCACTGCTTAAAACTAACTTTGGAATGGTTTTAAATTTCTGTTAAATTCAGGAATGTAGTAAACTGAATTTGAATTTTGAATAGTATGACTTATTTATAAGCATGTTAACACTCAATAGATGGAGTATTTCCAGAAACATTCAACTTCATATTACAATTCAATTCTGATTCACAGCCATTTTTACATTCAGATTGTTTCCTAGTTCTTGTTAACGAGTGTCACTGCCATCTTTTTCGTTCTCTCTTTGATTTTTTTTTATAAATATATGATTGCTTGTTGTTTTTATTGTTGTCGTCCACAGACTACATGATCGTAAGATGTGCATCATTGGGCTCAGTGTTCTGATGGAGTTGCCCAGCCGCCCTGCGGTCCTGGAGGAAGTTGCAGGGCAGATCGTTCCCTCCATCCTCCTCCTCTTCCTGGGTTTAAAGCACATCTACACCTCCCGAGTGCTTAACAAACCGGAGCAGCTCGCCAGAGCTCAAGGCTCAGAGGAGGAAGAGAATGGTGAGATTGTGTGTGACATTATTGGAGAGAAACTCTCAAGCATTTCACTTGCAAAGTGTGTAGTGTCTGTACCTTTAAGACTTCTATATGTAAATGACCTCATTTACATATAGAACCCTTAGAGGTACCATAGCAATTGCTATAATTAAGTAAGGGTCACAGGAGAGTGGAAAATTGTCTTTCAAAAAGATGTTTTGGTGCACGAAACCTTGACTAGTGCAATAAATGACTTTTAGGGAAACAAAAAATGCTTAATTATGTATAAAATTGCCAAATAGGATGTAATTACCGGTAGGTCTTTACGCAGCGACCTATTGAGACCTATGTTTGTTGCTGCTTTTGGTGGTCTGTATGGTTATATTAATCTCACAGTTTCATCAAGTCCTTATCTTGCTTCACCTCAGGTAAACGTAATCCCTGCACAGGAAGTACTATTTCTGGCATATTTAGCTTCAGGTTGGTCTGTAGACATCAGGGCTTACGGACGATTGAGAACTGATTGTATCGCTCTAACAGGGCCCTGGAGACATGGGAAATGGAGGAACGTCTTGTGCGTGTTAGTTTAACATGATTCTGAACCTTTGGGCATCAAGCACTCAAACGAATTAAATAGATCTTCACGACCCTACACCCCTGACCTGAATTCTAACAGCATCATACTGTTGGAGTTATGGATTTATTGATATTATAATGCTGGTTCCTGTGAGACACAGACATCAGCTGCATGCCAGATTGCATATTTCCAGTATGCCCTTAATGTTTGGACTTTTGGAGAGACAACTATGCAGTATTGCGTTTAAGCATAAATCGAACCAAATTTAGTAAGAAGTGTATGCTTAAATCAGGAAAATATGACCTTAATTTAAGATATATTCTCAGAAAACAAGCCTTAAAGGTCAAGTTCACCCAAAAATGAAAATGCTGTCATCATTTACTCACCATCAAGTTGCTCCAAACCTGTATGAATTTCTTTATTCTGCTGTACACAAAAGAAGATATTTTGAAGAATGTGGGTAACCAAACAGTTTTTGCTCCCCATTGACTTCCATAGTATTTTTTTTTCTATACTTTGGATGTCGATGGGGACCAACATTCTTCAAAATATCTTCTCTTGCATTTTTAGGTTTTCATAGGAATATTTATATAATATGAATATTTTCGTACTGGAAAACATGGCAAAATACTGATTACCACCATTGTTTTTTCCAGTGTTTATTTTGATTTGTGACACACTAATAATCCTAGTTTGGCATACTGTATACTACGAATAATATGCAAATTTGTACACAGCTATTGTTTCATTGTAAACCCAAAATACATAAATTCCAAAAATGTATATATATATATATAAATTCCATAAATTGTTGCTTGGATCATTGACTTTAGGCTCTTTTTTTTTTTGCTTCATACCAGTGGTAGACCAGTAGTGTGAGATTCAAACACTGGAAATCTCTATTTTTAGAAGTGACCTTTACTTCAACAAGATCCAGACAACATCACCAAACCCCTCCTGTTCCTACGCAGGAAATTTACTACACTGAGTTTGGGAATTCATCATGTCTGTTTTCCAGAGGAGATTCCTAGCGACGAGGATGAGGTCGGACAGAAAGTGGTGGCCCTGCAGTCGTCCGGCGCACCCACTGGGAATGACAGTGAAGATGAAGATGATGAGGACGATGATGAATATTGGGATGATGAAGGTCTGGAGGGGACCCCATTAGAGGAGTACAGTACACCACTGGACTATGACAATGGAGAGGATGAATATCAGTTCTTCACCGCCTCCCTGCTCCGTATGCACATTTTTGTTACTCTGTAATATACCAGACATGTACATTTACATAATACATTTATTACATATCTAAGATATGTCACACTATGCTATATTTGCTTAGAACAGCCCCACCCACAGTGAAATCTCATTTGTCCAAAATCCTGCTCCATATAGATGAATATTAAACAAATGAGTGGTTAATGCATAATATGTCCATACACTTATTTTAATCAACAACAAAATTTTAGGTTAATATTTATTAGGTTTTTTACCATTTATAAGCTTTTTTGGTCTACACTAGTTAATTTGAAATAGTCCTGTAGTGTTGTAAATTATTTATTTTAAATTCCTACATTTTTAATGTAGTTTCTTACTTAAATTGGTCATAGAAAATTGCATTCATAATAACTATTTAATTAATAATTAAAGATTGTGCAGACTGCAAGGCATGTCAACTCCCAAAATGTCAAATATGTTCAATTAGATTTTTTTTTTCCTTTGCTCAAGATCATTATTGATTTTAAAACTAAATATTTATTTAATTTTTCTTTTTTATTTATTTATCTGTCTGTGGGATAAATACTTTTTATTTTGCTGCTAAGATAAAATAATAGTAAAACACTTTTTTTCCCTTTTTCATCATTTCATTAGTTTTACCACAATTTTTTTAAATAATCTTTTTAACTTAGTTATTTTGAAATGGTCCTCTTAATAATATGCCATGTTGTTTCTTAATTAACTTGGTCATTGAAATTGCATGTATAGAAATTTTATAAATAACTAATTATTTAATTAACAATTAAATATTGCATATAGCATGTCACGAGGCAAAGCATACTGCTGTTTTTTTTTATTTTTTTTTACTTTTTTAAATTTTGTTTTTAGTTAAACCTTTTTTAATATTATATTTATTGGATGATTTTTTTTTTTTTAGTATTATTAATTTATTTGAACATCGCAATAAATTGATGTTCAGTAATTTCCCATAAGTATAGCACCAGTAATTGGAAACACTTCCTTTTGCAGGTGTTCAGAGTTCAGATGCAGGCTGGTATCAGTCCCTCACATCTCCTCTGAGCGAAGACCAGAGGAAACAACTGCAGGAGATCTATAACCTTGCCCAGCAGAGGAGGAGCGCAGGACTCAAAGGCCTGTGGTAAGTCAGCAGTAACTGTTTTAAGACGCCACAGGAAGCATGACTTACCCTGAAATTTCCTCAACAATGTGGCAAGTGCATATTTATCTTGTACAAATCTTGCTGCTAAAGAAACACTTCTTATTATTACCAGTGTTGAAAACAGTTGTGCTGCTTAAAATTTTTGTGCAAACCATGATACTTTTTTCAGTATTCTTCTTCTTGAAATATTTTATTGTCACAATATAAAAGTATAATATCACCCAGCACTATTAATTAAACTATTGCATTAGGAAAGACTATTCCAGTCTCGTCTAAAAGTTCTGCCTCTATATATGATTTATAAAGCTCTCAAATGGGCGGGACGTTAATTGAAACAGTGATGTGTACAATTGACAGCGTTTGAAATCAAAAACGGCAAGATTATCATAGTACTCGGCGACACAGATGAAGTATTTAAAAGCATTTGTCTAGCACATTTAACATTGACATTACATTATTTATCTGTCTGATGACTGCTGTTGGTACTTCTAACACTTGAAATAATGCAAGATTGTTTCATCATCTCCCTGTAGAAATGTTCCAGTTGCTCTGAGGCAGGTTGGAGATACCTGACACTTTGGATTTGGATCTGTACAGAGTTCTGTCACGGAAAACAGCCTGAACTCTGGATACTAGAGACATCTCGGTCAAGATGGATGGGATATTTAACCCAGGACCCAAAGCAAGCTCTTCAGGTCCATGATTCTTAACAGGAACACTGAAACATCGTCAAAACTGCTCAGAAAGGCCCCAGTGAGGTCGAAGAGGTTACTCTGGGTCACCCCTTCCCTGAAGCTGTGTGTGTGTGTGTGTGTGTGTGTGTGTGTCTGTCTCTGCACATCTGTACAGAATTGTGGGTGTTTGCACATGTGTGCAGATGGGTGTGTGTATGAGTAATTGAATGTTGTATATTCTGTTTCTCTCAGTCTCTCCTCCATTTGCAATGAGTCAGTGAGAAACTTGACCACGGCAGTGAGGTGAGACATGTCAAGGCAAGTCAGAGAGAGACAGATGGACACCGCTTCAGACTGACACACAGATGGAGGGATTTGTTGTGTTGGTCAGTGCCTTCAGAGATTCGTAGGCATTTTTCTGCCCGAACAGATCATGTGCACTGGCTAGATGTCAGAAGGACGGTGTTTATAGCTGTCATATGTTTATATGTTTCAGAGTTTGTTTTTGTAACAGTCAGTTTTCAGAATTAACTTAAATCATAAATGTTAATATAACACTAAGCATTTGCAGGGTTGTTGTTTTTTGTATGGTTATGCAGTCGCTTGATCATCTATTTGTGTATATTTTCCAGATAATTTATTTAGCATATTTAGCCAGATCATATTTCACCCCAAAATCAAAATAGAACTTGAAGAAATTATATTGTACATATTTTTTAAAGAAAATTAAATCTAAGTACCATTATGATTTTTTGAGACATAATTTTTCAGACAATTAAGCACATTTTGCAAAATAAGTTTCTTTATTGTAATATGTGAGGACACACACACACACACACATATATATAATATTTATATTTTAAAGTGAACTTTTTTCATGTTTTTTTTATTTTAAGTTCTTTTTTTATTAAAACATGTTAGGGCATTTTTTATTTCATATATATATTTGCTAGAAATTATACTTAACATTTTTTTTGTTCCAACTCCATGAATTCACACAAAAAATTAATAAATAAATAAATTCTGCTAAATGAATAAATGTAGATGTAAATATTTTATATTCAGTACTTCAGATATTGCCATGATTTATGGTTACAAATTATGCACTTTTAAATTTATGCACTATTTAAATAATATAATTTATTGTTTTTTCGTTGTTGCTTCTGCTACTGACAGTTGGTAGAGGGTGTTTAAATGTGCTTAATTGTCATAAATTATTTCACAATGCAGAAAAGCTCCATCAGCAATATGTTTCACTGTTCAATCTGGTTGCAAGAGCGATTTGACTGTAGGGAGCCACCAGATGTATTTAAACAGCCCCCCCAGAAGGGTAATTTTAACATTTCTTGCATAAAATCATGTTTAGCCAGATGTTCACCCTTCAGTGAATCTTTAAAAGTGTGTTTATCATCATGATTCATTATCACGGTCTTCCTGTTCCATTAGCAAGTCCAAACCCAGAGCAATTTGCTTATGACTGGTTCTGTGTGGAAGCACAGGTCACGGTCAAGGCAGTGCAATCATTGTGTGAAATATCCCACAGCTCTTTACTGATTTCCTGCCTGCGCTCGCTCATCTCATTCACTCCATAATTTGCATTTAACTTTCTCTCGTGTTCTCATTCTCTCCTCCAAAATTTCACCTTGGTAGCCATAGTTTCTGCCTAAATATACTGCTATAACCATAAATATTATGGAATTTCGTGTAAACAATGTAAGATGCTTTCAGGTTCTGTTTGCCATTTTGTTCAGTCTTTTTTTAATAACCACAATTTATACAAACTATAAAAATCATAAAATCTAATCAGTAGCATAACCTTTTGACCTACCTAGTGTAATACAAGAATACTTGTGCACTATTTTGACAAACATATGAGAGCAGAAAGCAACCTATTCTTCAAATTACATCCATTATTATCAAAGCACATTATCTAAACATTTAGTACCAACTAATATTCCTTTCCTTAAAGTAAACTAGTTTTAGTAAATTACATGGCTATAAAACATCTTTTGCAAGTTTTATTGTTATTCTCAGTCAGCTGTAAACTATAGAAACCTGTTTCTGTCACGGAATTAAAAAAAAAAAAGTAATTGTGACTTAATCTCACAGTGAAAAAAAAAGTCCGAATTGTGTTATGAACTCAGAATTCTAACTTTATTTCTTTACAATTCTGAGTTTACATCTCATAATTCTTTTTTTTTTTTATTCTTTTTTTTTTCTGCCACGGAATGCACAATAAATTTAAAAAGACACAATTACCTTTTTAATTTTTTTATCTTGTAGCGAAAACAAGCTTTCATATGGTAATCAAACAAAAAGTTAATGAAGTGTAAAAATAAATAATGAAAAAATGAGGTAAATCTAAAAGATTTGGGGTAAAAAAAAATATGAAATGGGGAAAATATAATAAACTATAATATATTTTCCATATTTTATTCTCTACCTTTTATTTCCATTTATCTCTCTCTTTCCATCTGTTTTTTCTTTTCTTTTCCTCACGTGCTCATTCTTTCTAATTTGCATCTCTCTCTCTCTTATTTCCATCAGTCGCTCTCTCTCTCGCTCTCTCCTGCGCATGCGCCGGTAGGCGGGTTACATTGATTTCAACACCTTATACACATTCACACTCGCAGATATTACGCATTCAGAACTCATACGCAGTCTATGCTTCAGTGCAGCACACGGGCTATGGAACGGGACGAGTCTCCTCTCTTTCACTCCCACGAGCGGCATGCGAGACGGGGACCGACATGACCGCGAACAGCCGAGGGACCAAAGCCGCTTCTCCCCCCGTGCAGCGGCGGTTGTCCGCTCTACCGAGGCCGGGAGCGGGAGTCCGGCTGCTCCGGTACGCCGCGCTGGTGGCGGTGTGCGCGCTCTGCTACAGTAACTCTCTCTGGGGGGAGTTTGTGCATGATGATATATGGGCTATCACCAACAATCCAGATGTCAGGCCGGGCTCCAGCCTCCGGAGCATCTTCACCAATGACTTTTGGGGCAAACGGATGGCTGATAACACCAGCCACAAATCCTACCGTCCGCTCTGCATCCTCACTTTCAAGTAAGTCCATCATCGCGGGCAAAGATGTGACCTGAAGTTGCTTTTCAGCGCACATTTCAGTTTCCCGATATTTACTACTGAGTTTGAAAGGTCTGAAAAGAGTTGTTTGGCGCATTTTGCGCAGAGTTATGAATTATAGTAACTTTCATGAGAACATTTTTACATGGCTGGAGTCACATGACGAGAGCAGTTTAATTCATCTGAAAGAAGATAGCTGTGCATGTCATAAAGTGTCACAATACCGTATTTGGCATGTATATTAAAGAGACCCATTTTCATGTGATTAACTTATGGATTTTAGAGCATTGCTAAATTAAATGAAAGTAAAAGTAAACATATTTTTCAATTCGTAGTATTCCTTTCCACATCAATTGTGTGTTAGAAAATATATATTTTTAAATTGTTTGCAACTTTCTAACCAACTGAGCATGTTTTTGGTTTTCCACTAGCAATAAATGCGTGCGGTTTGTATCCATTGAGTAAAGTAGGCCTACATGTGGAGAAATTGATTTAATTGGGTTGTCGTTTATTTAGCGCTATTTATCATGTGTTGAGTAATTGTGCTTAACATATGTAAGTGTTCGGTTAAATTATTTTTAAATCATTATTGTATTTAGAAACACTGACGAAGCGCCCTAAAAACGTCTGTCTGATGCGTGTGAAAAAAATTAATCGGCACGTAGAAACGTATTTAAACACGCCAACTTCGCATTCACGTCCACTCTTTGTTGTTGACACGCTTAAATAATGTTAGTAAACACTTGTTGCGCAGTTTATATAGAGAGCTGTTACTTTTCTCCCAAAGTGCACCAGCACAAAGCGGTCGCTAAAAAGTGCTCGTAAATCGTGAAATGAAACAGTCTAGCACGAGTGTGGGAGTTTCAGTCCGAGATAAGCTCGCGTGTTTGACTCCAGCTTCAGAACGCGGGGCGTTCCTTTCGCGTGGATGACGTCATAGCCCATATGGCGCGAGCATCTGACAGCTCTGCAACATCGCGACTGATCCACATCCACACCAGCGAGAACACAAAGAGAACCGTGGAGGAGGACTTTGTTCCTTATAGTCTGAAAGGAGGCGTCGTGTATTTATAGCAGGGCAATTAACAGCCTACTCTGAGCCTCATATTTTATCTCCTTTATTTTTGGAGCAGCCAGACACTTCCTGCTCTCTCCTTCTTTATAAATCACTGCCCAGGTGTTTAGTGCAAAGAAATCTGTCATTCTGTAAATGTATAGGTTGTAATTTTGGCCCAGGCTTGTTTCAGCACTCAAAGACCTTTGGGTATTTCTAATACACGAGTTATATGTTATTGAAAAGAGTAGATTTTCACATTTTTTGAAGAAATTGTGAGTTGTGCCAGACTCTGGGGTGTGATAAATGGTTTCCAGGGTGTTGCTATGCAGTTAGTAAAGTGTTCTGTGTGGTAGTTAGTGCATTGTCATGCGGTTTGCTAGGTCGTTGCTATGTGGTTACTTATTTTCCCAACCCTAAAGTCTCTATGGCAGTAGAATTAGTTGTGACTGTTATTATTTAAATTTTAGAAATGTATTAAAATTATATATTTATATATATATATACTATTATTTAATATAAGTTTTATATGTATATATATATATATATATATATATATATATATATATCATTTGGTTGCAAGTTATTATATACTGTATTATGTAATAATATATAATTTATTAATTTTATTAAAAGTTTATATATATATTAAAAATGTTAAATTAAACAATATTTCCAGCAATTCTAAAAATACAGTGCTAAAATAATATAAAAAATTATTTGAAAATAACTTATAATTCTTTTGTGGCAGTGAACATGTTGGCTTAGGAAGTATAAACAGGGAAAATTAAAAAAAGAAGACGACATTTTTGAATATTTTAAAAGATTTAAAAATGTAATAAAAATATAGGCTACATTTTAGCAAAATAAATATTATTTCTATCAAATATAAAAAATACATTGCTGCAAATAATTGGAAAGAACCTTATTCTTTTGTGGCAGTATCAGTGAAAATGTTGGCTTTGCAAATAACTTGGAAGAAGAAAAAATAAATTTTAAAAGATTTTTAATTATTTAAAGATGTTAAATAAATAAAAAATGTTTTATATTTAAACAACATAAAATATTATTTCTGGCTCACATTATTATATGGCCTGGGAAAAGGTTCTTACATATTCCTACCCTGACCAAAGTTTAATAGTTAGAGTAGAGGTTTCAAGCAAGGTAACCCTTTTATTTTGGCGTTTGTCTTGAAGTGTATCAGTTGTGCCGTGCATGTCATGAGTGCGAATGGGTGCTGCTCGTTCCCCACTGTGTGTGTGTGTATGAGTAAAGAGATCAAACGAATACCCCTTGGGCCCACAGGCGTGTGAGCTTGCAGGCAGAGTCCCTCTTGTATCTCAGCTTGATCCTCGTGTTTTTATCTGCTCTTTGATGCCGGCTTGACTCAGACTCTTGAAAAACTTCAGCTGTCTTTCTCAGACAAAAAATGTTTTATATTTAAACAACATAAAATATTATTTCTGGCTCACATTATTATATGGCCTGGGAAAAGGTTCTTACATATTCCTACCCTGACCAAAGTTTAATAGTTAGAGTAGAGGTTTCAAGCAAGGTAACCCTTTTATTTTGGCGTTTGTCTTGAAGTGTATCAGTTGTGCCGTGCATGTCATGAGTGCGAATGGGTGCTGCTCGTTCCCCACTGTGTGTGTGTGTATGAGTAAAGAGATCAAACGAATACCCCTTGGGCCCACAGGCGTGTGAGCTTGCAGGCAGAGTCCCTCTTGTATCTCAGCTTGATCCTCATGTTTTTATCTGCTCTTTGATGCCGGCTTGACTCAGACTCTTGAAAAACTTCAGCTGTCTTTCTCAGACGTGCACAGATAGTTGGAGCTTAGAGCAGAGCCTTTAACACAACGCTAGAGCTGCCTCCAAATTGAAAGGATTAGTTCACACAAAAATGAAAATTCTGTCATTATTTACTCCCCATCATGTCGCTCCAAACACATATGCTGTTATTTCTTCCCTGCAGAGCAAGAGTTTATAGTGGCCATGGCTGCTAAACTTTAAAAAGGATAAAAATTCAAAATAAAAAATCTAGAATAAAAATATCTCATCAAAATGTGAACATTATCAGCAGCTAATTTATGACTCACAGTGCGATCAAGGGCTAAACGATAAAGAATGGAGAAAAATCACTTGAAAATCTTATCTATTTTTATGTCTTACGCACTGAAATTGTTGGTGTTCTGTGATTTATTCGACATTATGTAAACATACTTGGTAATAAAGCTCCTTCTGATAATCTGATTCTGATTATTGTTGCAAATTCTGCCAACTTGTCACCTAGATAAGGTTATCTAGCTGTATAACATGGATAAAGCTGCAAGAATGACTTGCATTGTTTTCTAGCAAAAGTTTGTCCATTGAGCTGGAACAAAAAAATTTTTGTGAATAAAAATTTTTTTGTAAAAAAAAAAGCATACATAATAATAAATATGTAATAAAATAATGAAACAATAAAAAATGTACATAAATATGTATTTAGAGCTATATATATATATATAGCAAATAAATATATATTATATAACAAATAAGCTATATACAGTATATATAATACAGAAATGTTGGCAGGGCAAGTATAAAATTGAAAAAAATAAATAAAAAAAGACAGAATTTTTTTTTAAATGTCATAGAAAAATGTTTTAAAAAAACAAAGTAAATGAAAATATATATAATATTATTTCTAGCAAATAAAAATGTAAAAATACATTGATAAAAGATAATGATAAGGGTAAAAACTGGCTCGACCTAGAATATCACATTATGAACCATATGGACCGTTTTATGATAGATCTATGATGCTTTTTGGGAGTTGTTGGAGCTTCACAGTCCCTGTTATTTGTACTTTTGTGTTCTATGTTGTAGCATGACACGAAGGGTGAGTAAATAATAACACAATTTCCACTTTGAGGTGAACCATTCCTGTCATGTATTTTCCTCAAATCAATTGGGATCACTTTTCTGCTCGCTGAGAGCATTGTAATTATATGATGTTAGCGGTGACCAAGAGTTTTTCATGGCTCTGTGATTGCAGAATGGCCTAATGATGCTGACTAAAGACTGCACACTCAGTATAGATGGCTAGATTTTTTATTTTCAACTCTGATGAGGCCTGAAGACATTTTCTTGTTCTCCTGTAGAGACTAATGCACACACTCCCGTCTCGATGTCACATTAATCAGCGGCGGTTAAACAAACACAGGATTGTTATTGCCTGCAGATGTACAAACTGTTTCACAGTCATTATCATTTTCCCTCCATCATTTCGTTAACTGTCTCCCTTTTCACTCTCATTCCATTTCTCATTCTCTGGCTTGTTCTCGACCCTGAGCGCTGAACGTCAAGCTCGGAGCTAAATATTAAGTGGCAGGTGTATTTAGTGACTCGTGTAGAACCTTCATGGACAGCTTTTTATGCTTGCATAACAAAGTACACTGTCCAAGCAGGTCTTCAAGTACTGTGATCTGGCATTTGACCTGACAAAGTCTTGTTCTTTTCAAAGTCCTTTTGGGGGGGACACTCAAAAGTCCCTCCAAAATCATCTTTAATTAGAGTAAAGCAAGCTGAGCATCTTCTCATAATTTAATTTTGATGTTAATTGGATTTAAGTGCGTGCCAACAATATTAATGTAGTTTATACTTAGGTTTAGGGGAATAAACAAAAATAAATAAATCAACAACAGCATAAGGGGTTTGAGTGACATGAGGGAGAATACATAATGAGAGAATTTTCATTTGGGTGAAACTATTAAAATACATTTTCAGAATATAATATATTTTTATGTGAAGAAAAACTAAATGAAAAGATAGTTTATCTAAAGAAAACTTGACAAAAAAAATTGTAAACAATATAATTATTATTTCTAGCATAATTTATATGTCAATTCTATAAATAGATGCATATATAATACATATATAATATGTAGAATTTATTATCTATTTATTATCTATTAAATATTTTGATGTGAAATGTGAAAAACATCACTAAAGAAAAAAGAAAACTTAACATTTAAAAACTTTAAATTAATTAATTAATTAATTAATTATCATAGAATTTTCATATTTGGGAAAAATTATTTTAAAACATTTATTGTGAAGAAAAATCTATGTGTATAATATTTTTAATATATAGGTAATTTATATTATAGATTACATTATTATATTATATGCAATATGTCAATGAAAAATCTATGTGTATAATATTTTTAATATATAGGTAATTTATATTATAGATTACATTATTATATTATATGCAATTTATATGTCAATACACACAAATATAAGAGAATTTTCATTTTTGGTCAAAATTATTTTAATGCATTTTCTGAATGTTATATATTTTTATGTGAAAGAAAAAATATTTTATTTTGAAGAAAAATAAATTGTTAACATTTAAAAATGTTTTTAATTCAATTAAAAAATTTAAATATTATTTCTTGCACATCTATCTATTTATATAAATGCTATAAATAATATTTAATCTTTATATAACATATGTAATATATAAATAAAATGTGTGTGTATACTTTTATTTATTATTATTTATTTAATATATACAAAATTTATGTATTAAAATGTTTAAATAGTTAATGCAACATTCAGGATTTCTGTGTTTAATGTTTTATGAAATTTGAGGGTTTCTTTGGGCTTCATAGAGATGTGGACTGTGTTTGAGTTTTTCTGCCGCAGGCAGTCTCTTTCAGAGCTGCAGTTTGTTAACAGTAGAGCGTTTGCTGGGTTGTATGGAGTGAGTCCATGCCACCGAGCCAGACTCCGATCATCAGCTCTGTGTAAACACCATACATCAACAGCTGCATCCCACCACCATTAATGAGACTCACATTCACACCACACACACACACACACACACACACACACAAGGCC
>NW_015624564.1:1058097-1062115 GCF_001515625.1 Sinocyclocheilus rhinocerous | reverse complement strand
GTAGGTAGAACGTTTGCTGGGTTGTATGGAGTGAGTCCTTGCCACCGAGCCAGACTCCGATCATCAGCTCTCTGTAAACACCATACATCAACAGCTGCATCCCACCACCATTAATGAGACTCACATTCACACCACACACACACACACACACACACACACACAAGGCCGCTGGAGGAGTTGCTGTCCTCAGAGTTTTGATTGATCAAGCAGAAATTTAATTAGTCTCTGGATAAATAAAAGAAAGACAAAGAGGAGGTGCTTTACTCAACTCTCTGTGTGTGTAGAATTATCATAGTTTTCTTTCTCGTTTATTTATTGCCACTTTCAGGGTAGGGACAGCGAGAGATGAGAATTTAGAAATGATGGACGAATAGGGGATATTGAGATTGCGAAATGTCACAAGCCGGATTCAAACCGGGGTCAATAAATAATATATAATTTTATTGAATTGAATTTATACAAATTTTAGATACAGTAAAAATACAGTAAAAACTGTGATTTGTGAAATATATCAATTTAAAATAGTTTTCTATTTTAAAATATCTGCATATTAGAATGAAGGATCATCTGACAATAAATACTGGAGTAATGACTGCTAAAAATTCAGCTTTGCCATCACAGGAATAAATTACATTTTAAAATATGTTAAAATAAAAAACATTCTTTTGCATTGTAAAAACATTGTGAAATATTATTACAATTTAAAAGAAGTTTTATTTTAACAATTTATTTTAATGTTTTTTTATTTTGTTTTACTGTATTATTTTGCAGCCTTAAGAGACTTCAAACACCAAAAAAATCTTACTTATTCCAAACTTCTGACTGTTAGTGATGCTTCATCTCTTGCTTTCACTCTCCACTATCTATTACATTTAAAAAAATAAAAAAAATTTGCCTCAAAATTGCAGCCTTGAACACATGCTCCATGGTGTCTTGTGAAACAAAATAGCAGTTATTTGGTGTCAATATGATATCCGATAAGGTTATCAGGTTACATCAGCTCCCTCGATGCGTGCTAGAGATGTGCATCACTCAGCTTGTAACCAAGGTTTGTCCTCACAGCAGGGACTGCCGGCAGGCCATTGGCTAGTTGTTAGTCAAGAAGAGCATCACTTGACAGGCATCAGCAGGCTCCTGATGGAGGATGAAAGGCCTCCGTTCACTGACATTCTGTCTCTCCCTGGAGACTGTACTGAAGCCTGCCTGCAACCTCACAGCCACCCGCCACTGGCCACTGCCCATATCGTCACACTGTCTTTTAATTGAAAAATGCATTAGTTACACTTTTTTCTCATTCTATTCTCCCATTCATGCAGTTTCAGACATTTCCGGATACATGAGTCATATTTTCCTGATCTTAACTTTTCTAGCACACTCGTTCACCGTAGTCTGTTTTTTAAAATCGCAACGCCTGCTCGGCTTTCAGCTGTGCGTGTGCGATAAAGTAAGTTTGTGTACGTTTCTCTCCACTATCCGTTCCTCTTAGGGTTTACATTTGCAGTGTGAGTGGAAAACAGTTTCTGGATTTGGTTTTGCAGTAGTCAGATGCTGTGTGTTTGTGTGTTTGTGTGTGTTTGTGTGTGTGTGTGTGTGTGTGTGCAGACCCTCCGTTGGCAGGGCAGGGCAGAGCCCGACTGCAGCTGTTCTTGAGGAATTCCTGTCGAATTAGGTAATTGGCTGAAATGAGGTATAGCTGTGGGTCTTTCTCAAAAGTGCAGCGTTTCAGATCCCCAGCTTGATATACAATCAACCCGTAGATGTGTGTGTGTGTGTGTGTGCGCATGCAAATGTAATCGTCGGGCTTAACATGGGGTAAGAAGTAGTCGCAATTGAAAACCTTTGAAAGGGCCTCAGAGATCTATGGATCCACTTTATGGACCAAGCGTCTTAAAACACAATAGGAACATGATTCTTTATTGTATAGTATGTGTCGATACTCTCTGCAACTGTCCAGGGTAAAATACTCCATTATAGGAGGCAGGATAACAGTTTATTAGAGCTGGTAATTGCCTGTTTGAAACAATCAGTTGGAAATGTGTAGGAGGACAGGAAAGTTTAAATGATAACTGCAGTATTCCCTAGCTGCTGCATGCATTACGACATTAGGGTGGCGTTCATGTGCGCTTATCTCATAAATACTATTATTCCGACATGACCCAAAGGCAGCATTTATACACGCTTTTAGTGGGTGATTTTGTGTCTACAATAGTGCTTTATTACAGCAACTGTGAAAGTCTGGAGCTAGATTTGCTGACAGGTCCACTGGCCCGACATTTACATCTGTATTCAGCCCATAAACACTGCAGCCGGACTGTAATACCACACAGACGCTGAGCTGTATTAAGGGCCGCTGGGCTTTATATGTTTACATTTAAGATGATGTCTCAGAGTAGTGAAAAACACACACACACACACTCCCTGTCCCTCACCAGCGGTGCATGTATGGTGTGTTGCTCCGGGGTGTGTCTTCTGGAAGTGTGTGTGTGTGTATAATTCCATGGAATTCTGCGTCTGGGGGATGGGCTTCAGAAACCCTCCAGATGTGGAGTGTGTCAACTGTGGGATCATTTGAACATTTGTGCCTCTGGCAAAAACAAGCAGGAAAAAAGTGCAAGAAAACAGATTGGAGAGGATAGGAGGACTTTATGGATGATGTACGTTTTTAGGGGGATGGGAAGATAAAAGGACGGAGCCGACAGTGCCAGGGAAATAAATCTCTCTCTCTCTTGCCCTCACGTTTTCGTTTTCTCCTTCCCGCTCATTCTCTTCCCTCATTTGATTTCGCTCTGCTCCATTTGTCTTAAAAAGAAGCTATCATTAAATGTGCTGTGGCTCTGCTTCATTGCAAACACACACACACATGTATCCACCTTTTCCTCACACAGTTCACTCTTTCACACCACCCTTTATGCCACAATGGAAGTGAATATAATTAGAATGTAGGATGAGCGACAGCACTCAAACTATTTTGGGAGAGAGACTAAATGACATTGAAATTTTAAGCAAAATTACATTTTTATTTTTTTCTAAGACTATTTTGTCAAGGAAAAATGAAAAACTTGAAATTGTGACCAGTTACAACATCTAAAAACTTTTTTATTTTACCAAATAAAAAGGACAGCACTTTTAGAGTTTCATCCCCCTATCTGATGTGAGCATAAGTATTGGGACAGTTGAACTTAAAGCAGATGTAAAGCTAATATTTAATTGCAAATCCCTTGCATGCAATCACAGCAGTGAGTCTGCGACCCATAGACATTGCCAGACTCTTGGTTTCATCCTTTGAAATGCTTTTCCAAGCCTTTAATACAGCCAATTTCAACTGTTCCTTATTTGGGGGAGTTTCTGCCTTTTATTCTCCTCTTTAGCTGGTGAAATTCAGGTTCAATAGGATTTAAATCTGGAGACTGACTTGGGAAATCTAAGACCATCCATTTCTTTGCCGTGATAAACTCCTTGACTGAACTGGCAGTGTGTTTTGGGTTGTATGCTTAGGATCATTTGCTGTTCCTTTTTTCCACACTTTTGCTTTCCCATCACAGATAATAGTTCATCTTTGTCTCATCTGTCCATAAAACTCTGTTCCAAAACTCATCTGGCTCACATTTGTGCTTTTTTGCAAACTAATCTTGCCTTTCTGTTTTTGGTGCTGATCAGATGTTCATTTTAACCGGTTAACCGTTAACCGAACGTATAGAATTTTGACCGATTAATACAATCAACAAAATTAAATGGTTTAAAGAGTCTTTTTTTTTTTGTTGTAATTTATCAAAATATTTAAAAAGATTTGCTGCATGGTTAAAATACGCTACGCGTATAAAAAATTGTGTTTTTAGAGAAAAAAAAACATAAGTCGCATTTTATTATTTCATTCAGAAATAGGCTTAATGCCGACGCGAAATGTTTACAAACATTGTAATAAACGCTGTAAACATAGCTAGGCTATTTTAGTTCCCCTCACTCCACAACAAAGCCTTTCAATTAACAGCCTATTTAGAAAAGAACAAGAATTTAAAAA
>NW_015624564.1:1049970-1055600 GCF_001515625.1 Sinocyclocheilus rhinocerous | reverse complement strand
ACTGTAATACCACACAGACGCTGAGCTGTATTAAGGGCCGCTGGGCTTTATATGTTTACATTTAAGATGATGTCTCAGAGCAGTGAAAAACACACACACACACACTCTGTGTCCCTCACCACCGGTGCATGTATGGTGTGTTGCTCCAGGGTGTGTCTTCTGGAAGCGTGTGTGTGTGTATAATTCCATGGAATTCTGCGTCTGGGGGATGGGCTTCAGAAACCCTCCAGATGTGGAGTGTGTCAACTGTGGGATCATTTGAACATTTGTGCCTCTGGCAAAAACAAGCAGGAAAAAAGTGCAAGAAAACAGATTGGAGAGGATAGGAGGACTTTATGGATGATGTACGTTTTTAGGGGGATGGGAAGATAAAAGGACGGAGCCGACAGTGCCAGGGAAATAAATCTCTCTCTCTCTTGCCCTCACGTTTTCGTTTTCTCCTTCCCGCTCATTCTCTTCCCTCATTTGATTTCGCTCTGCTCCATTTGTCTTAAAAAGAAGCTATCATTAAATGTGCTGTGGCTCTGCTTCATTGCAAACACACACACACATGTATCCACCTTTTCCTCACACAGTTCACTCTTTCACACCACCCTTTATGCCACAATGGAAGTGAATATAATTAGAATGTAGGATGAGCGACAGCACTCAAACTATTTTGGGAGAGAGACTAAATGACATTGAAATTTTAAGCAAAATTACATTTTTATTTTTTTCTAAGACTATTTTGTCAAGGAAAAATGAAAAACTTGAAATTGTGACCAGTTACAACATCTAAAAACTTTTTTATTTTACCAAATAAAAAGGACAGCACTTTTAGAGTTTCATCCCCCTATCTGATGTGAGCATAAGTATTGGGACAGTTGAACTTAAAGCAGATGTAAAGCTAATATTTAATTGCAAATCCCTTGCATGCAATCACAGCAGTGAGTCTGCGACCCATAGACATTGCCAGACTCTTGGTTTCATCCTTTGAAATGCTTTTCCAAGCCTTTAATACAGCCAATTTCAACTGTTCCTTATTTGGGGGAGTTTCTGCCTTTTATTCTCCTCTTTAGCTGGTGAAATTCAGGTTCAATAGGATTTAAATCTGGAGACTGACTTGGGAAATCTAAGACCATCCATTTCTTTGCCGTGATAAACTCCTTGACTGAACTGGCAGTGTGTTTTGGGTTGTATGCTTAGGATCATTTGCTGTTCCTTTTTTCCACACTTTTGCTTTCCCATCACAGATAATAGTTCATCTTTGTCTCATCTGTCCATAAAACTCTGTTCCAAAACTCATCTGGCTCACATTTGTGCTTTTTTGCAAACTAATCTTGCCTTTCTGTTTTTGGTGCTGATCAGATGTTCATTTTAACCGGTTAACCGTTAACCGAACGTATAGAATTTTGACCGATTAATACAATCAACAAAATTAAATGGTTTAAAGAGTCTTTTTTTTTTTGTTAAGGCCCTATAGCTAGGCTATTTTAGTTCCCCTCACTCCACAACAAAGCCTTTCAATTAACAGCCTATTTAGAAAAGAACAAGAATTTAAAAAATCGGAAGCTATAGCAATATAAATGACAAGCCAAAACGAATGAATTTAGGCTAAAACGAAACTGAAACCAACGTTGGGTCTCTCATTCGACACAAAATCAAATGTTTCCGTATTCGCTATGTATTTGAATGGCAAATTTTTATTTATTATGTAGCCTACTTCACTCACGCTCCAATATCCACGTGAAACAAAATGTTTTGCATAACATCATGGCGGTACGTGATAACACTTAACGGCACAGATTTTTACTAGGCCTACATATTTAAACTGAACAGTGTGTTTTTTCCCATATGTTTGACTAACTGTATTTTATTATGATAATGAACAGGCTGCATTGTCAAGGTAGCAAAGCTTAACTGTGTGATGCCGGCGCAATCACTTACATTTTTTCCTTCCACCAGTGATTCAATTCTAATTTAAAATAATCTTGTCAGTTAACGGTTAATAATCGGTCAACGAGCGTCGGTTGTCGGTTAGGAAAAATAACCAAAATGAACATCCCTAGAGAGGTTTGCAGCTGGCTGTGTAGCCTCTGTAATTCTGTGTCAAAGTCTCCTGCGGACAGTAGATTGTCAGACCATCACTCCAGCTTTCTGGAGGTTGTTGGTGATTTTACAGACACTTATTAGAGTTCTTTTTCACAGCTTTTATGATTTGTCTGTCATCAACGGCTGTTGTTTTTCTCAGTCGACCAGGTCGTTGTTGGTTGCTGTAGTCGCAAGTGGTTTCTTTCTTTTTCAGGACATTCCAAACTCTTAATTTCTCCATGCCCGTAATTTTTGATATACCTCTAATTTGGGTTCCTCTTTTCTTTTTAGCATTCAAATTGCTTGCTTGTCTCTCAAGTTCAGCTCCTTAGTCTTCATCCTGGTTTGTGTGTGTCGTCATCAAATGCAAGACTCAGAATGCAGAAGCAATGGCTATAACTGATACAACACATTCCCTGCTTTTAATATCTGAAGAATTAATTCAACAGGACACAGCTGATCACTTGTCTTAGAAACACCTGTGAGCCAACTGTCCCAATACTTAAGCTATCAGATAGAGGGATGAAACTCTAAAAGTGCTGATCTTCTTAGTTAGTAAAACATCTATTTGTTGAAACAGCTAATAATAAAATGTGATATTCTGTACATTTGTCTCATATTCATCTCTTAATCAGATTTCTTGACTGCACAGAAAACAGAGCAATTTTGTCTTTCTGGCCCAATACTTATGGAAGGCACTATATGTACACAGTCCACATCTCTCTCTCTCTCTCTCTCTCTCTCTCTATTCATACTCATATATACTTTCATATATAGATATACATCATGGATTTGAAATATGTCATACTTGTGTGTTACAGGTATCTGGGATCGTTGGGAGAGCAGATGTGTTAGCCAGCATGTTGTTCCTCCTGGCCTTTCTCTCCTATATTAGGTAACAGATCTGACAATGAAAATTGAATGCATTGATTACAGAATTTATTAATTGGTTGTAATTATCCAAACAAAGAAATGTAATATCTATTCATTTTTTATCCACAAGTTCTTGAGCCTGTGAACGTGAAACCTGGTGTATTTTTTGTCAATATTTGTGTAAATTTTCTTTCCAGTTATGTCTGTGTAATATTATCAAACCGAACAAAGGACAAATTTCAGATTTCATGATGTGTTTGATTGCGATTCTTTACTAAATTGTTGTTTTTAGCATTATTGAAAATACCTGTAAATCAGACCAAAATAATCCAATTTATTTGACTTGCGATACATCATGAAATCTGAAATTTGGTCATGACTTGATTCATTTATTGATATTATTTAGATTATTATGATTTGTATGCTGAAGAGAGCCATGAATTAGAATTGTAGGCAGACTATGCGAACCAAAACTTTTTTTTTTTTTTTACTGCCATTAACTTTCTAAATTGTTCGTCAGTCTTAATTTGTTCATTTCTTATTATAGTCAATGCTGAAAACAGTTGTGCAATAATTTTAAAGGAAAAAATTTTTCGGGATTCTTTGCTGAATATAAAGTTTAAAAGAACAGCATTTATTTGAAATAGAAATCTTTTGTAATGTAATACACATCTTTAATGTCACTTTCGACCAATTTAATGCATCCTTGCTAAATAGAAGCATTAATTTCTTTAAAAAAAATGACCCCAAACTTTTGAAAAGTACGGTAAATATGGTGACTTTCACTTCTTTTTTTTTTCTTCCAGGAGTGTGTCAGCGAGCAGAATGGCTGACGAGTTTCCCCCCACAGTGTCTGTCTTGTCACTGGCTCTCAGTCTGTTGTTGGGCACCTGTGCGATGCTGGTGAAAGAGACGGGCGTTACGGTGTTTGGTGTGTGTGTCCTGTATGATTTCCTGGTGCTCTGCCGCAAACCGCTCATCTTGTAAGTGTTTGTGTGTTTTCTTTGCCATAATATTAGTGGATGCTGATTATTGTCAGCTAGCATGGCTTTGGAAAGCTCTATGTGTCATTGTATTGGAAATTTTACAGTCAGCATGTATGACAACATGACATCATTACTATCATATTTTATCACTTTTCAAACAATTCTCAAATTGTCTTTGATTGGTTGGTCACCTTTTTGATTTAGATCTGAAATAGCAATCATTTAAATCTCTTGCTGGTGTGCAGTATATCTAAATGGCATGTTAAGGGCTCAAGGAAGGCCGCCTGTCTCCGTCTCTGACGGAATCTTCAGTGGAATGTTTATGGAGAATTCCACTGTGGCTGGAGTATTGGAGCAGCCATATGCTTTCAATCTTCAGCCCAAGGCTGACACATGCAGTCGGCTCTCATAGCACAGACACTCATTAAATTCATTAGGTTAAAGTTCGACCGTCCCTGGACAGACATTGATTGGTTGTATGTACTGTCTGAAAATTAGCTTAGCTCATCAAAACATGCTAATGCATGCGGACACAATGTCTGACCTGGGGTAGTGACCTTTTTAGGAACCAATTTAGTATGTTGCATTTCCACAATCAAATATATTCACAATGATTCTCTTTTGTATAAAACATTTAATAACATGATGAATATTGCAATGATTTAAGGTGCTTTCTATTTACCATTTCTAAAAAGCTTGCCGTTAGATTACTTTCACATTCAGAAACGCAGTGGCAGGTTCAATTAACTTAGGTGAAACAGTGCAAAATCTCAGTTTTAATACATTTATTCATAACTTCATTAATTCATTTGCATGATTACTCAAAGAAAAAATTTTCACAGATTTGTCATTTTTGTTTGTTTGTGTGTGTGTGTGTGTGTGTGTCTGTGTGTGTGTGTGTGTGTGTGTGTGTGTATAGGTTTCTATAAAAGTGAGTAAATACGACATTTTATGTTGATTATTTTAAATTAAACATTTTGTATCAGATTATCAGATATAATGTAATATAATCAATAGAATATAATAATGCTTTTCATTATTATAAAGCATTTTGTATTAAGATTCAAAATGTTTGATGTAAATTAAATCTTAATTAAAAAAAAAAAAAAAAAACTCTTAAAATATTACATTGAATATTGTCAAAAGGACTTTAAACAATATCACTATCATATAATATAATGTAATGTAATATAATAATGAAAATTAAAAAAAGAAATGTTTGTTAGAAATTGTTTTGCTATTTGTTTTGGGAAATTTTTTTGGGCTGTTTGGTAAAAAAAAAAAAAAATTCTGAATGGAACATCCCTTAAGCTATTTCTGAGCAAATTCAAAATTTATATAATCTATATATATATAATCATCCATTTTTTGCATGACCACAAATGACAAAATTTGCATTACAAAATATTTCTATTTATCACATACCGGTAGACTACTCAAATGAAAGCAAATTAGTTTTTCGCTTCTTTAATCATTTAAAAGATGACTTTCTGTTTGACTGGTATCAAACAAATTGTGAGCAGACGATCTAGCCAAAGATCAGCGATGAAGAATACACAAAGCAAACTTCCAATTACAGCTTGGCTCTTTCGTTGGGCTGTGGAAGTAATTGGCATTCAAAGAGAGTCAGTCAGGCAAGACAAACAGCAATCGCACTCCCCGACTCAACCCAAACTCTCTCATTCTCTCTCTCTCTCTCTC